>NC_080187.1:121960286-122207886 GCF_030028045.1 Hippopotamus amphibius kiboko | reverse complement strand
CAGGTCCTAGGGAGGCCAGGCTGAGGCTGGGATGGGTCCCGACCTAGCAGTGCTCAGGGCAAGCCTGGGACTGGAGGCCAGGCTGCAGGCTCATTCCAGCTTGGGCCTGGTGCAGAAAGCCTTCAGCTAGGACTTCCATGGGGTATAGTCAGCACAGTGGTTTTTGCCTGAAATCCATGTTCCTCACTCGGAGCCCCCTGCCTTTCAGCACACACTCCCTAGAAGTGTGTTCCTGAGGCAGTTGGACAGTTGGGGAAGTGGAGGCTCTCCCAGCATGGGAGGTCTGCCTAGAACCTTGCTCTGGCTGCAAAGAGGATTCCCTGCACCTGTGGCGCTGCGGTGAGATTTTCTGCACACAGGAGACACTTGGCACACACAGTGTTTCCCCATGGAAAGCACTGTGAGGAAGAATCTCTGCCAGGGATGCATGGCACTCTCCCATCGAAGCCCTCCATGCAGCAAGCTGTCATGGACTCGAGTGCAGGCCTTGGTGGCTGGAGAGACTGCAGCTCCTCTGGAGGCTCCGGGGCAATTGGCACACCCCTCCAAGGAAATGAGGCTTGTGGGATGAGCACTTTGCAAAGAATTGCAAGCAGCCTGCTCCTTTTGATGAGACACATGTGTGGGGAGAGAGACTTGACAGCAGAGAAGAAGCAAGAGGGCAATGAGGGATTGGATTTGCATGCAGCTTGGAGGCTCCATATCTCCTGCTTCGCAAGCAGGGAGTGCCAGGTCTGCCTCCATATCTCCTGCTTCGCAAGCAGGGAGTGCCAGGTCTGCCCATCATGCTCCGTTACCAGCTGGGCACCCAGTTTCAGGATCTGCCCTTTCCCAGCCATGAAACCACACCCAGGCTGCACCCTGAGCCCTGCCAAGGGGGACCCTTGCCCGCCAGGTGGGCTGAATTGCATGACTGTGTCAGGGGAGAGAAGGCCCTAGGAGGCCTTCAGGGAACTGCCTCAACATAGCCCCGCTCAGGAAAGGCACTCCTCTTTCTGTGACCGGATGCACAATGGAGTATCTGCTTGAGGCAAAGAAGCTCAGCTAGGCGATCCCTGGCTGAAGGCAAAGCAGAGAGTTTTTCGGTGGAGCGCTGGCACCATCTGCCGGCCGACAAGCATGGAAGGAGAATCCTCACTCCAAATGAGTTCCTGAGGAGCTTTCCAAGCAGCAGGCAGGCTGCCTCCAGAAGCTTAGAGAGTCCTGCTTCGGACTATCCTCCGGCAACAGAGTGGGTGCCAAGGGCACGTGGGTTGGAGGGTGCTCGGAAGCTGCAGGGGAGGTTTTCAGCATCCAGTGCTCTCCGATGGAACACACTGCAGGCGCGAGCATCCATGAACTCCTGCAAGGCTTTGGAGTGGGAAAGCTGTGCTTAGCAGAGGGCTCCCTGCCAAATGCTGCAGGCCTATGTGGATGGCGAAGCTGCAGCTGTCTTGCAGTCTGCTTGTCCAGAGGTGCGTGTGCCCTGGTCCAGAGTGCTGTAGGAGGAGCTCCTAGCAACGGGAGAGCAAGCACCTTGTTTCCTTGGCATAGACTGGCCTGTGCACACAGAGGCCTGTCAGCAGTGAAGACAACGCAGGCAGCAAGAGGGGTGGCAGGCAGCTAAGTGGCGGCAGGCGTCCTGCTTGAAAGTGGGGTCATGACTGTTTTGTCCTCAGGCCCCAGTGTCCACGTGCACACACTGCCTCTGGACCTGCAGCTTCCGAGCAGTGCAAGAGAAACACAAGCAACACCCTGGGGCCTTCTCGAATGAACGGTGCTCCATCGAGGTCCTGCTGGCTGGCAGTGGCCTAGGCCAGCAAAGGCCCTAGGGAGGCCAGGCTGAGGCTGGGATGGTTCCTGACCTAGCAGTGCCCAGGGCAAGCCTGGGACTGGAGGCCAGGCTGCAGGCTCATTCCAGCTTGGGCCTGGTGCAGAGAGCCTTCAGCTAAGACTTCCATGGGGAATGGTATGCGTAGTGATTTTTGCCTGCAATCCTCGTTCCTAACTCTCGCCAAACAGCCTGTTAGCCCACACTTGCTAGACGTGTGTTCCTGAGGCAGTTGGACAATAGGGCAAGTGGAGGCTCACCCAGCATGGGACGCCTGCCTTGAACATTGCTCTGGGTGCAAAGAGGATTCCCTGCACCTCTGGCACTGGGGAGAGCATTTCTGCACACAGGAGACACTTGGCAAACACAGTTTCTCCCCTCGGAAAGTACTGTGAGAAAGAGTTGCCATCCCGGATGCATGGCACTCTCCCTTCGAAGCCCTCCATGCAGCAGGCTTTCATGGACTCGGCTGCAGGCTTTGGTAGCTGGAGACACTGCAGCTCCTCTGGAGGCTCAGGGGCAATTGGCACACCCCTCCAAGGAAATGAGGCTAGTGTGATGAGCTCTTTCCAAAGAAT
Source organism: Hippopotamus amphibius kiboko (assembly GCF_030028045.1). NCBI lineage: Eukaryota > Metazoa > Chordata > Mammalia > Artiodactyla > Hippopotamidae > Hippopotamus > Hippopotamus amphibius. Next base: position 122,205,498 of record NC_080187.1, on the reverse strand, counting down.
GGCAAGCAGCCTGCTCCTTTCAATGAGACACACGTGTGGGGAGAGATGCTTGGCAGCAGAGAAGAAGCAAGAGGGCAGCCAGGGAGGGATTTGCACACAGCTTGAAGTCCCCAGACCTCCTGATTCGAAACCAGGGAATGCCAGCTCTGCCTGTCAGGCCCCATTCCCTAGTGGGCACCCAGATTCAGGATCTGCCCTTTCCCAGCTATGAAACCACACCCAGGCTGCACCCTGAGCCCTGCCAAGTTGGAACTTTGCTCGCCAGGTGGGCTGAATGGCATGACTGTGTCAGGGGAAAGAAGGACCTAGGAGGCCTTCCGGGAACTGCCACGACATAGCAGTGCTCAGGAAAAGGCAGTCTCCTTTCTGTAGGCCGGATGCACACTGGAGTTTCCGCTTGAGGCAAGGAAGCTCAGCTAGGTGATCCCTGGCTGAAGGCAAAGCAGAGAGTTTTTCAGTGGAGCGCTGGTCCCATCTGCTTGCCGACAAGCATGGCAGGAGAAACCTCGCTGCAAATGAGTTCCTGAAGTGCTTTCCAAGCAGGAGGCAGCATGGCTCCAATAGTTTAGAAAGTCTTGCTTAGGACTACCCTCTGGCAACAAGGTGGGTGCCAAGGGCATGTGGGTTGGAGGGTGCTCAGAAGTCGCAGGGGAGGCTTTGGGCACCCGGTACTCTCTGATGGAAAACACTGCAGGCCCGAGCATCCATGAATTCCTGCAAGGCTTTGGAGTGGGAAAGCTGTGCTTAGCAGAAGGCTCCCTGCCAAGTGCTGCAGGCCTTTGTGGATGCTGAAGCAGCAGCTGCCTTGCAGGCTGCTGGTCCAGGGGCGTGTGTGCCCAGGTCCAGGGTGCTGTAGGAGGAGCTCCTAGCAAGGGGCGAGCAAGCACCTTGTTTCCTTGGCATAGACTGGCCTGTGCACCCTGAGGCCTGCCAGACGTGCAGACAGCGCAGGCAGCAAGGGCTTGTGGCAGGCAGATAAGGGGCAGCAGGCGTCTCACTTGAAAGTGGGCTCATGACTCTCTTGTTCTCCGGCCCCTGTGGCCGTGTGCAAGCACAGCCTCTGGACCTGCAGCTTCTGAGCAGTGCAAGAGACACACAGGAAACACCCAGGTGCCTTCTCTAGTGAACGGTGTTCCATCAAGGTCCTGCTTGCTGGCAGGGGCCTAGGCCAGCACAGGTCCTAGGGAGGCCAGGCTGAGGCTGGGATGGGTCCCGACCTAGCAGTGCTCAGGGCAAGCCTGGGACTGGAGGCCAGGCTGCAGGCTCATTCCAGCTTGGGCCTGGTGCAGAAAGCCTTCAGCTAGGACTTCCATGGGGTATAGTCAGCACAGTGGTTTTTGCCTGAAATCCATGTTCCTCACTCGGAGCCCCCTGCCTTTCAGCACACACTCCCTAGAAGTGTGTTCCTGAGGCAGTTGGACAGTTGGGGAAGTGGAGGCTCTCCCAGCATGGGAGGTCTGCCTAGAACCTTGCTCTGGCTGCAAAGAGGATTCCCTGCACCTCTGGCGCTGCGGTGAGATTTTCTGCACACAGGAGACACTTGGCACACACAGTGTTTCCCCATGGAAAGCACTGTGAGGAAGAATCTCTGCCAGGGATGCATGGCACTCTCCCATCGAAGCCCTCCATGCAGCAAGCTGTCATGGACTCGAGTGCAGGCCTTGGTGGCTGGAGAGACTGCAGCTCCTCTGGAGGCTCCGGGGCAATTGGCACACCCCTCCAAGGAAATGAGGCTTGTGGGATGAGCACTTTGCAAAGAATTGCAAGCAGCCTGCTCCTTTTGATGAGACACATGTGTGGGGAGAGAGACTTGACAGCAGAGAAGAAGCAAGAGGGCAATGAGGGATTGGATTTGCATGCAGCTTGGAGGCTCCATATCTCCTGCTTCGCAAGCAGGGAGTGCCAGGTCTGCCCATCATGCTCCGTTACCAGCTGGGCACCCAGTTTCAGGATCTGCCCTTTCCCAGCCATGAAACCACACCCAGGCTGCACCCTGAGCCCTGCCAAGGGGGACCCTTGCCCGCCAGGTGGGCTGAATTGCATGACTGTGTCAGGGGAGAGAAGGCCCTAGGAGGCCTTCAGGGAACTGCCTCAACATAGCCCCGCTCAGGAAAGGCACTCCTCTTTCTGTGACCGGATGCACAATGGAGTATCTGCTTGAGGCAAAGAAGCTCAGCTAGGCGATCCCTGGCTGAAGGCAAAGCAGAGAGTTTTTCGGTGGAGCGCTGGCACCATCTGCCGGCCGACAAGCATGGAAGGAGAATCCTCACTCCAAATGAGGTCCTGAGGAGCTTTCCAAGCAGCAGGCAGGCTGCCTCCAGAAGCTTAGAGAGTCCTGCTTCGGACTATCCTCCGGCAACAGAGTGGGTGCCAAGGGCACGTGGGTTGGAGGGTGCTCGGAAGCTGCAGGGGAGGTTTTCAGCATCCAGTGCTCTCCGATGGAACACACTGCAGGCGCGAGCATCCATGAACTCCTGCAAGGCTTTGGAGTGGGAAAGCTGTGCTTAGCAGAGGGCTCCCTGCCAAATGCTGCAGGCCTATGTGGATGGCGAAGCTGCAGCTGTCTTGCAGTCTGCTTGTCCAGAGGTGCGTGTGCCCTGGTCCAGAGTGCTGTAGGAGGAGCTCCTAGCAACGGGAGAGCAAGCACCTTGTTTCCTTGGCATAGACTGGCCTGTGCACACAGAGGCCTGTCAGCAGTGAAGACAACGCAGGCAGCAAGAGGGGTGGCAGGCAGCTAAGTGGCGGCAGGCGTCCTGCTTGAAAGTGGGGTCATGACTGTTTTGTCCTCAGGCCCCAGTGTCCACGTGCACACACTGCCTCTGGACCTGCAGCTTCCGAGCAGTGCAAGAGAAACACAAGCAACACCCTGGGGCCTTCTCGAATGAACGGTGCTCCATCGAGGTCCTGCTGGCTGGCAGTGGCCTAGGCCAGCAAAGGCCCTAGGGAGGCCAGGCTGAGGCTGGGATGGTTCCTGACCTAGCAGTGCCCAGGGCAAGCCTGGGACTGGAGGCCAGGCTGCAGGCTCATTCCAGCTTGGGCCTGGTGCAGAGAGCCTTCAGCTAAGACTTCCATGGGGAATGGTATGCGTAGTGATTTTTGCCTGCAATCCTCGTTCCTAACTCTCGCCAAACAGCCTGTTAGCCCACACTTGCTAGACGTGTGTTCCTGAGGCAGTTGGACAATAGGGCAAGTGGAGGCTCACCCAGCATGGGACGCCTGCCTTGAACATTGCCCTGGGTGCAAAGAGGATTCCCTGCACCTCTGGCACTGGGGAGAGCATTTCTGCACACAGGAGACACTTGGCAAACACAGTTTCTCCCCTCGGAAAGTACTGTGAGAAAGAGTTGCCATCCCGGATGCATGGCACTCTCCCTTCGAAGCCCTCCATGCAGCAGGCTTTCATGGACTCGGCTGCAGGCTTTGGTAGCTGGAGACACTGCAGCTCCTCTGGAGGCTCAGGGGCAATTGGCACACCCCTCCAAGGAAATGAGGCTAGTGTGATGAGCTCTTTCCAAAGAATGGCAAGCAGCCTGCTCCTTTCAATGAGACACACGTGTGGGGAGAGATGCTTGGCAGCAGAGAAGAAGCAAGAGGGCAGCCAGGGAGGGATTTGCACACAGCTTGAAGTCCCCAGACCTCCTGATTCGAAACCAGGGAATGCCAGCTCTGCCTGTCAGGCCCCATTCCCTAGTGGGCACCCAGATTCAGGATCTGCCCTTTCCCAGCTATGAAACCACACCCAGGCTGCACCCTGAGCCCTGCCAAGTTGGAACTTTGCTCGCCAGGTGGGCTGAATGGCATGACTGTGTCAGGGGAAAGAAGGACCTAGGAGGCCTTCCGGGAACTGCCACGACATAGCAGTGCTCAGGAAAAGGCAGTCTCCTTTCTGTAGGCCGGATGCACACTGGAGTTTCCGCTTGAGGCAAGGAAGCTCAGCTAGGTGATCCCTGGCTGAAGGCAAAGCAGAGAGTTTTTCAGTGGAGCGCTGGCCCCATCTGCTGGCCGACAAGCATAGGAGGAGAAACCTCGCTGCAAATGAGTTCCTGAAGTGCTTTCCAAGCAGGAGGCAGCATGGCTGCAATAGTTTAGAAAGTCTTGCTTAGGACTACCCTCTGGCAAGAGGGTGGGTGCCAAGGGCATGTGGGTTGGAGGGTGCTCAGAAGTCGCAGGGGAGGCTTTGGGCACCCGGTGCTCTCTGATGGAAAACACTGCAGGCCCGAGCATCCATGAATTCCTGCAAGGCTTTGGAGTGGGAAAGCTGTGCTTAGCAGAAGGCTCCCTGCCAAGTGCTGCAGGCCTTTGTGGATGCTGAAGCAGCAGCTGCCTTGCAGGCTGCTGGTCCAGGGGCGTGTGTGCCCAGGTCCAGAGTGCTGTAGGAGGAGCTCCTAGCAAGGGGCGAGCAAGCACCTTGTTTCCTTGGCATAGACTGGCCTGTGCACCCTGAGGCCTGCCAGACGTGCAGACAGCGCAGGCAGCAAGGGCTTGTGGCAGGCAGATAAGGGGCAGCAGGCGTCTCACTTGAAAGTGGGCTCATGACTCTCTTGTTCTCCGGCCCCTGTGGCCGTGTGCAAGCACAGCCTCTGGACCTGCAGCTTCTGAGCAGTGCAAGAGACACACAGGAAACACCCAGGTGCCTTCTCTAGTGAACGGTGTTCCATCAAGGTCCTGCTTGCTGGCAGGGGCCTAGGCCAGCACAGGTCCTAGGGAGGCCAGGCTGAGGCTGGGATGGGTCCCGACCTAGCAGTGCTCAGGGCAAGCCTGGGACTGGAGGCCAGGCTGCAGGCTCATTCCAGCTTGGGCCTGGTGCAGAAAGCCTTCAGCTAGGACTTCCATGGGGTATAGTCAGCACAGTGGTTTTTGCCTGAAATCCATGTTCCTCACTCGGAGCCCCCTGCCTTTCAGCACACACTCCCTAGAAGTGTGTTCCTGAGGCAGTTGGACAGTTGGGGAAGTGGAGGCTCTCCCAGCATGGGAGGTCTGCCTAGAACCTTGCTCTGGCTGCAAAGAGGATTCCCTGCACCTCTGGCGCTGGGGTGAGATTTTCTGCACACAGGAGACACTTGGCACACACAGTGTTTCCCCATGGAAAGCACTGTGAGGAAGAATCTCTGCCAGGGATGCATGGCACTCTCCCATCGAAGCCCTCCATGCAGCAAGCTGTCATGGACTCGAGTGCAGGCCTTGGTGGCTGGAGAGACTGCAGCTCCTCTGGAGGCTCCGGGGCAATTGGCACACCCCTCCAAGGAAATGAGGCTTGTGGGATGAGCACTTTGCAAAGAATTGCAAGCAGCCTGCTCCTTTTGATGAGACACATGTGTGGGGAGAGAGACTTGACAGCAGAGAAGAAGCAAGAGGGCAATGAGGGATTGGATTTGCATGCAGCTTGGAGGCTCCATATCTCCTGCTTCGCAAGCAGGGAGTGCCAGGTCTGCCCATCATGCTCCGTTACCAGCTGGGCACCCAGTTTCAGGATCTGCCCTTTCCCAGCCATGAAACCACACCCAGGCTGCACCCTGAGCCCTGCCAAGGGGGACCCTTGCCCGCCAGGTGGGCTGAATTGCATGACTGTGTCAGGGGAGAGAAGGCCCTAGGAGGCCTTCAGGGAACTGCCTCAACATAGCCCCGCTCAGGAAAGGCACTCCTCTTTCTGTGACCGGATGCACAATGGAGTATCTGCTTGAGGCAAAGAAGCTCAGCTAGGCGATCCCTGGCTGAAGGCAAAGCAGAGAGTTTTTCGGTGGAGCGCTGGCACCATCTGCCGGCCGACAAGCATGGAAGGAGAATCCTCACTCCAAATGAGGTCCTGAGGAGCTTTCCAAGCAGCAGGCAGGCTGCCTCCAGAAGCTTAGAGAGTCCTGCTTCGGACTATCCTCCGGCAACAGAGTGGGTGCCAAGGGCATGTGGGTTGGAGGGTGCTCGGAAGCTGCAGGGGAGGTTTTCAGCATCCAGTGCTCTCCGATGGAACACACTGCAGGCGCGAGCATCCATGAACTCCTGCAAGGCTTTGGAGTGGGAAAGCTGTGCTTAGCAGAGGGCTCCCTGCCAAATGCTGCAGGCCTATGTGGATGGCGAAGCTGCAGCTGTCTTGCAGTCTGCTTGTCCAGAGGTGCGTGTGCCCTGGTCCAGAGTGCTGTAGGAGGAGCTCCTAGCAACGGGAGAGCAAGCACCTTGTTTCCTTGGCATAGAATGGCCTGTGCACACAGAGGCCTGTCAGCAGTGAAGACAACGCAGGCAGCAAGAGGGGTGGCAGGCAGCTAAGTGGCGGCAGGCGTCCTGCTTGAAAGTGGGGTCATGACTGTTTTGTCCTCAGGCCCCAGTGTCCACGTGCACACACTGCCTCTGGACCTGCAGCTTCCGAGCAGTGCAAGAGAAACGCAAGCAACACCCTGGGGCCTTATCGAATGAACGGTGCTCCATCGAGGTCCTGCTGGCTGGCAGTGGCCTAGGCCAGCAAAGGCCCTAGGGAGGCCAGGCTGAGGCTGGGATGGTTCCTGACCTAGCAGTGCCCAGGGCAAGCCTGGGACTGGAGGCCAGGCTGCAGGCTCATTCCAGCTTGGGCCTGGTGCAGAGAGCCTTCAGCTAAGACTTCCATGGGGAATGGTATGCGTAGTGATTTTTGCCTGCAATCCTCGTTCCTAACTCTCGCCAAACAGCCTGTTAGCCCACACTTGCTAGACGTGTGTTCCTGAGGCAGTTGGACAATAGGGCAAGTGGAGGCTCACCCAGCATGGGACGCCTGCCTTGAACATTGCCCTGGGTGCAAAGAGGATTCCCTGCACCTCTGGCACTGGGGAGAGCATTTCTGCACACAGGAGACACTTGGCAAACACAGTTTCTCCCCTCGGAAAGTACTGTGAGAAAGAGTCGCCATCCCGGATGCATGGCACTCTCCCTTCGAAGCCCTCCATGCAGCAGGCTTTCATGGACTCGGCTGCAGGCTTTGGTAGCTGGAGACACTGCAGCTCCTCTGGAGGCTCAGGGGCAATTGGCACACCCCTCCAAGGAAATGAGGCTAGTGTGATGAGCTCTTTCCAAAGAATGGCAAGCAGCCTGCTCCTGTCAATGAGACACACGTGTGGGGAGAGATGCTTGGCAGCAGAGAAGAAGCAAGAGGGCAGCCAGGGAGGGATTTGCACACAGCTTGAAGTCCCCAGACCTCCTGATTCGAAACCAGGGAATGCCAGCTCTGCCTGTCAGGCCCCATTCCCTAGTGGGCACCCAGATTCAGGATCTGCCCTTTCCCAGCTATGAAACCACACCCAGGCTGCACCCTGAGCCCTGCCATTTGGAACTTTGCTCGCCAGGTGGGCTGAATGGCATGACTGTGTCAGGGGAAAGAAGGACCTAGGAGGTCTTCCGGGAACTGCCACGACATAGCAGTGCTCAGGAAAAGGCAGTCTCCTTTCTGTAGGCCGGATGCACACTGGAGTTTCCACTTGAGGCAAGGAAGCTCAGCTAGGTGATCCCTGGCTGAAGGCAAAGCAGAGAGTTTTTCAGTGGAGCGCTGGCCCCATCTGCTGGCCGACAAGCATGGGAGGAGAAACCTCGCTGCAAATGAGTTCCTGAAGTGCTTTCCAAGCAGGAGGCAGCATGGCTGCAATAGTTTAGAAAGTCTTGCTTAGGACTACCCTCTGGCAACAGGGTGGGTGCCAAGGGCATGTGGGTTGGAGGGTGCTCAGAAGTCGCAGGGGAGGCTTTGGGCACCCGGTGCTCTCTGATGGAAAACACTGCAGGCCCGAGCATCCATGAATTCCTGCAAGGCTTTGGAGTGGGAAAGCTGTGCTTAGCAGAAGGCTCCCTGCCAAGTGCTGCAGGCCTTTGTGGATGCTGAAGCAGCAGCTGCCTTGCAGGCTGCTGGTCCAGGGGCGTGTGTGCCCAGGTCCAGAGTGCTGTAGGAGGAGCTCCTAGCAAGGGGCGAGCAAGCACCTTGTTTCCTTGGCATAGACTGGCCTGTGCACCCTGAGGCCTGCCAGACGTGCAGACAGCGCAGGCAGCAAGGGCTTGTGGCAGGCAGATAAGGGGCAGCAGGCGTCTCACTTGAAAGTGGGCTCATGACTCTCTTGTTCTCCGGCCCCTGTGGCCGTGTGCAAGCACAGCCTCTGGACCTGCAGCTTCTGAGCAGTGCAAGAGACACACAGGAAACACCCAGGTGCCTTCTCTAGTGAACGGTGTTCCATCAAGGTCCTGCTTGCTGGCAGGGGCCTAGGCCAGCACAGGTCCTAGGGAGGCCAGGCTGAGGCTGGGATGGGTCCCGACCTAGCAGTGCTCAGGGCAAGCCTGGGACTGGAGGCCAGGCTGCAGGCTCATTCCAGCTTGGGCCTGGTGCAGAAAGCCTTCAGCTAGGACTTCCATGGGGTATAGTCAGCACAGTGGTTTTTGCCTGAAATCCATGTTCCTCACTCGGAGCCCCCTGCCTTTCAGCACACACTCCCTAGAAGTGTGTTCCTGAGGCAGTTGGACAGTTGGGGAAGTGGAGGCTCTCCCAGCATGGGAGGTCTGCCTAGAACCTTGCTCTGGCTGCAAAGAGGATTCCCTGCACCTCTGGCGCTGGGGTGAGATTTTCTGCACACAGGAGACACTTGGCACACACAGTGTTTCCCCATGGAAAGCACTGTGAGGAAGAATCTCTGCCAGGGATGCATGGCACTCTCCCATCGAAGCCCTCCATGCAGCAAGCTGTCATGGACTCGAGTGCAGGCCTTGGTGGCTGGAGAGACTGCAGCTCCTCTGGAGGCTCCGGGGCAATTGGCACACCCCTCCAAGGAAATGAGGCTTGTGGGATGAGCACTTTGCAAAGAATTGCAAGCAGCCTGCTCCTTTTGATGAGACACATGTGTGGGGAGAGAGACTTGACAGCAGAGAAGAAGCAAGAGGGCAATGAGGGATTGGATTTGCATGCAGCTTGGAGGCTCCATATCTCCTGCTTCGCAAGCAGGGAGTGCCAGGTCTGCCCATCATGCTCCGTTACCAGCTGGGCACCCAGTTTCAGGATCTGCCCTTTCCCAGCCATGAAACCACACCCAGGCTGCACCCTGAGCCCTGCCAAGGGGGACCCTTGCCCGCCAGGTGGGCTGAATTGCATGACTGTGTCAGGGGAGAGAAGGCCCTAGGAGGCCTTCAGGGAACTGCCTCAACATAGCCCCGCTCAGGAAAGGCACTCCTCTTTCTGTGACCGGATGCACAATGGAGTATCTGCTTGAGGCAAAGAAGCTCAGCTAGGCGATCCCTGGCTGAAGGCAAAGCAGAGAGTTTTTCGGTGGAGCGCTGGCACCATCTGCCGGCCGACAAGCATGGAAGGAGAATCCTCACTCCAAATGAGGTCCTGAGGAGCTTTCCAAGCAGCAGGCAGGCTGCCTCCAGAAGCTTAGAGAGTCCTGCTTCGGACTATCCTCCGGCAACAGAGTGGGTGCCAAGGGCACGTGGGTTGGAGGGTGCTCGGAAGCTGCAGGGGAGGTTTTCAGCATCCAGTGCTCTCCGATGGAACACACTGCAGGCGCGAGCATCCATGAACTCCTGCAAGGCTTTGGAGTGGGAAAGCTGTGCTTAGCAGAGGGCTCCCTGCCAAATGCTGCAGGCCTATGTGGATGGCGAAGCTGCAGCTGTCTTGCAGTCTGCTTGTCCAGAGGTGCGTGTGCCCTGGTCCAGAGTGCTGTAGGAGGAGCTCCTAGCAACGGGAGAGCAAGCACCTTGTTTCCTTGGCATAGAATGGCCTGTGCACACAGAGGCCTGTCAGCAGTGAAGACAACGCAGGCAGCAAGAGGGGTGGCAGGCAGCTAAGTGGCGGCAGGCATCCTGCTTGAAAGTGGGGTCATGACTGTTTTGTCCTCAGGCCCCAGTGTCCACGTGCACACACTGCCTCTGGACTTGCAGCTTCCGAGCAGTGCAAGAGAAACGCAAGCAACACCCTGGGGCCTTCTCGAATGAACGGTGCTCCATCGAGGTCCTGCTGGCTGGCAGTGGCCTAGGCCAGCAAAGGCCCTAGGGAGGCCAGGCTGAGGCTGGGATGGTTCCTGACCTAGCAGTGCCCAGGGCAAGCCTGGGACTGGAGGCCAGGCTGCAGGCTCATTCCAGCTTGGGCCTGGTGCAGAGAGCCTTCAGCTAAGACTTCCATGGGGAATGGTATGCGTAGTGATTTTTGCCTGCAATCCTCGTTCCTAACTCTCGCCAAACAGCCTGTTAGCCCACACTTGCTAGACGTGTGTTCCTGAGGCAGTTGGACAATAGGGCAAGTGGAGGCTCACCCAGCATGGGACGCCTGCCTTGAACATTGCCCTGGGTGCAAAGAGGATTCCCTGCACCTCTGGCACTGGGGAGAGCATTTCTGCACACAGGAGACACTTGGCAAACACAGTTTCTCCCCTCGGAAAGTACTGTGAGAAAGAGTCGCCATCCCGGATGCATGGCACTCTCCCTTCGAAGCCCTCCATGCAGCAGGCTTTCATGGACTCGGCTGCAGGCTTTGGTAGCTGGAGACACTGCAGCTCCTCTGGAGGCTCAGGGGCAATTGGCACACCCCTCCAAGGAAATGAGGCTAGTGTGATGAGCTCTTTCCAAAGAATGGCAAGCAGCCTGCTCCTGTCAATGAGACACACGTGTGGGGAGAGATGCTTGGCAGCAGAGAAGAAGCAAGAGGGCAGCCAGGGAGGGATTTGCACACAGCTTGAAGTCCCCAGACCTCCTGATTCGAAACCAGGGAATGCCAGCTCTGCCTGTCAGGCCCCATTCCCTAGTGGGCACCCAGATTCAGGATCTGCCCTTTCCCAGCTATGAAACCACACCCAGGCTGCACCCTGAGCCCTGCCATTTGGAACTTTGCTCGCCAGGTGGGCTGAATGGCATGACTGTGTCAGGGGAAAGAAGGACCTAGGAGGTCTTCCGGGAACTGCCACGACATAGCAGTGCTCAGGAAAAGGCAGTCTCCTTTCTGTAGGCCGGATGCACACTGGAGTTTCCACTTGAGGCAAGGAAGCTCAGCTAGGTGATCCCTGGCTGAAGGCAAAGCAGAGAGTTTTTCAGTGGAGCGCTGGCCCCATCTGCTGGCCGACAAGCATGGGAGGAGAAACCTCGCTGCAAATGAGTTCCTGAAGTGCTTTCCAAGCAGGAGGCAGCATGGCTGCAATAGTTTAGAAAGTCTTGCTTAGGACTACCCTCTGGCAACAGGGTGGGTGCCAAGGGCATGTGGGTTGGAGGGTGCTCAGAAGTCGCAGGGGAGGCTTTGGGCACCCGGTGCTCTCTGATGGAAAACACTGCAGGCCCGAGCATCCATGAATTCCTGCAAGGCTTTGGAGTGGGAAAGCTGTGCTTAGCAGAAGGCTCCCTGCCAAGTGCTGCAGGCCTTTGTGGATGCTGAAGCAGCAGCTGCCTTGCAGGCTGCTGGTCCAGGGGCGTGTGTGCCCAGGTCCAGAGTGCTGTAGGAGGAGCTCCTAGCAAGGGGCGAGCAAGCACCTTGTTTCCTTGGCATAGACTGGCCTGTGCACCCTGAGGCCTGCCAGACGTGCAGACAGCGCAGGCAGCAAGGGCTTGTGGCAGGCAGATAAGGGGCAGCAGGCGTCTCACTTGAAAGTGGGCTCATGACTCTCTTGTTCTCCGGCCCCTGTGGCCGTGTGCAAGCACAGCCTCTGGACCTGCAGCTTCTGAGCAGTGCAAGAGACACACAGGAAACACTCAGGTGCCTTCTCTAGTGAACGGTGTTCCATCAAGGTCCTGCTTGCTGGCAGGGGCCTAGGCCAGCACAGGTCCTAGGGAGGCCAGGCTGAGGCTGGGATGGGTCCCGACCTAGCAGTGCTCAGGGCAAGCCTGGGACTGGAGGCCAGGCTGCAGGCTCATTCCAGCTTGGGCCTGGTGCAGAAAGCCTTCAGCTAGGACTTCCATGGGGTATAGTCAGCACAGTGGTTTTTGCCTGAAATCCATGTTCCTCACTCGGAGCCCCCTGCCTTTCAGCACACACTCCCTAGAAGTGTGTTCCTGAGGCAGTTGGACAGTTGGGGAAGTGGAGGCTCTCCCAGCATGGGAGGTCTGCCTAGAACCTTGCTCTGGCTGCAAAGAGGATTCCCTGCACCTCTGGCGCTGGGGTGAGATTTTCTGCACACAGGAGACACTTGGCACACACAGTGTTTCCCCATGGAAAGCACTGTGAGGAAGAATCTCTGCCAGGGATGCATGGGACTCTCCCATCGAAGCCCTCCATGCAGCAAGCTGTCATGGACTCGAGTGCAGGCCTTGGTGGCTGGAGAGACTGCAGCTCCTCTGGAGGCTCCGGGGCAATTGGCACACCCCTCCAAGGAAATGAGGCTTGTGGGATGAGCACTTTGCAAAGAATTGCAAGCAGCCTGCTCCTTTTGATGAGACACATGTGTGGGGAGAGAGACTTGACAGCCGAGAAGAAGCAAGAGGGCAATGAGGGATTGGATTTGCATGCAGCTTGGAGGCTCCATATCTCCTGCTTCGCAAGCAGGGAGTGCCAGGTCTGCCCATCATGCTCCGTTACCAGCTGGGCACCCAGTTTCAGGATCTGCCCTTTCCCAGCCATGAAACCACACCCAGGCTGCACCCTGAGCCCTGCCAAGGGGGACCCTTGCCCGCCAGGTGGGCTGAATTGCATGACTGTGTCAGGGGAGAGAAGGCCCTAGGAGGCCTTCAGGGAACTGCCTCAACATAGCCCCGCTCAGGAAAGGCACTCCTCTTTCTGTGACCGGATGCACAATGGAGTATCTGCTTGAGGCAAAGAAGCTCAGCTAGGCGATCCCTGGCTGAAGGCAAAGCAGAGAGTTTTTCGGTGGAGCGCTGGCACCATCTGCCGGCCGACAAGCATGGAAGGAGAATCCTCACTCCAAATGAGTTCCTGAGGAGCTTTCCAAGCAGCAGGCAGGCTGCCTCCAGAAGCTTAGAGAGTCCTGCTTCGGACTATCCTCCGGCAACAGAGTGGGTGCCAAGGGCACGTGGGTTGGAGGGTGCTCGGAAGCTGCAGGGGAGGTTTTCAGCATCCAGTGCTCTCCGATGGAACACACTGCAGGCGCGAGCATCCATGAACTCCTGCAAGGCTTTGGAGTGGGAAAGCTGTGCTTAGCAGAGGGCTCCCTGCCAAATGCTGCAGGCCTATGTGGATGGCGAAGCTGCAGCTGTCTTGCAGTCTGCTTGTCCAGAGGTGCGTGTGCCCTGGTCCAGAGTGCTGTAGGAGGAGCTCCTAGCAACGGGAGAGCAAGCACCTTGTTTCCTTGGCATAGACTGGCCTGTGCACACAGAGGCCTGTCAGCAGTGAAGACAACGCAGGCAGCAAGAGGGGTGGCAGGCAGCTAAGTGGCGGCAGGCGTCCTGCTTGAAAGTGGGGTCATGACTGTTTTGTCCTCAGGCCCCAGTGTCCACGTGCACACACTGCCTCTGGACCTGCAGCTTCCGAGCAGTGCAAGAGAAACACAAGCAACACCCTGGGGCCTTCTCGAATGAACGGTGCTCCATCGAGGTCCTGCTGGCTGGCAGTGGCCTAGGCCAGCAAAGGCCCTAGGGAGGCCAGGCTGAGGCTGGGATGGTTCCTGACCTAGCAGTGCCCAGGGCAAGCCTGGGACTGGAGGCCAGGCTGCAGGCTCATTCCAGCTTGGGCCTGGTGCAGAGAGCCTTCAGCTAAGACTTCCATGGGGAATGGTATGCGTAGTGATTTTTGCCTGCAATCCTCGTTCCTAACTCTCGCCAAACAGCCTGTTAGCCCACACTTGCTAGACGTGTGTTCCTGAGGCAGTTGGACAATAGGGCAAGTGGAGGCTCACCCAGCATGGGACGCCTGCCTTGAACATTGCTCTGGGTGCAAAGAGGATTCCCTGCACCTCTGGCACTGGGGAGAGCATTTCTGCACACAGGAGACACTTGGCAAACACAGTTTCTCCCCTCGGAAAGTACTGTGAGAAAGAGTCGCCATCCCGGATGCATGGCACTCTCCCTTCGAAGCCCTCCATGCAGCAGGCTTTCATGGACTCGGCTGCAGGCTTTGGTAGCTGGAGACACTGCAGCTCCTCTGGAGGCTCAGGGGCAATTGGCACACCCCTCCAAGGAAATGAGGCTAGTGTGATGAGCTCTTTCCAAAGAATGGCAAGCAGCCTGCTCCTTTCAATGAGACACACGTGTGGGGAGAGATGCTTGGCAGCAGAGAAGAAGCAAGAGGGCAGCCAGGGAGGGATTTGCACACAGCTTGAAGTCCCCAGACCTCCTGATTCGAAACCAGGGAATGCCAGCTCTGCCTGTCAGGCCCCATTCCCTAGTGGGCACCCAGATTCAGGATCTGCCCTTTCCCAGCTATGAAACCACACCCAGGCTGCACCCTGAGCCCTGCCAAGTTGGAACTTTGCTCGCCAGGTGGGCTGAATGGCATGACTGTGTCAGGGGAAAGAAGGACCTAGGAGGCCTTCCGGGAGCTGCCACGACATAGCAGTGCTCAGGAAAAGGCAGTCTCCTTTCTGTAGGCCGGATGCACACTGGAGTTTCCGCTTGAGGCAAGGAAGCTCAGCTAGGTGATCCCTGGCTGAAGGCAAAGCAGAGAGTTTTTCAGTGGAGCGCTGGCCCCATCTGCTGGCCGACAAGCATAGGAGGAGAAACCTCGCTGCAAATGAGTTCCTGAAGTGCTTTCCAAGCAGGAGGCAGCATGGCTGCAATAGTTTAGAAAGTCTTGCTTAGGACTACCCTCTGGCAACAGGGTGGGTGCCAAGGGCATGTGGGTTGGAGGGTGCTCAGAAGTCGCAGGGGAGGCTTTGGGCACCCGGTGCTCTCTGATGGAAAACACTGCAGGCCCGAGCATCCATGAATTCCTGCAAGGCTTTGGAGTGGGAAAGCTGTGCTTAGCAGAAGGCTCCCTGCCAAGTGCTGCAGGCCTTTGTGGATGCTGAAGCAGCAGCTGCCTTGCAGGCTGCTGGTCCAGGGGCGTGTGTGCCCAGGTCCAGAGTGCTGTAGGAGGAGCTCCTAGCAAGGGGCGAGCAAGCACCTTGTTTCCTTGGCATAGACTGGCCTGTGCACCCTGAGGCCTGCCAGACGTGCAGACAGCGCAGGCAGCAAGGGCTTGTGGCAGGCAGATAAGGGGCAGCAGGCGTCTCACTTGAAAGTGGGCTCATGACTCTCTTGTTCTCCGGCCCCTGTGGCCGTGTGCAAGCACAGCCTCTGGACCTGCAGCTTCTGAGCAGTGCAAGAGACACACAGGAAACACTCAGGTGCCTTCTCTAGTGAACGGTGTTCCATCAAGGTCCTGCTTGCTGGCAGGGGCCTAGGCCAGCACAGGTCCTAGGGAGGCCAGGCTGAGGCTGGGATGGGTCCCGACCTAGCAGTGCTCAGGGCAAGCCTGGGACTGGAGGCCAGGCTGCAGGCTCATTCCAGCTTGGGCCTGGTGCAGAAAGCCTTCAGCTAGGACTTCCATGGGGTATAGTCAGCACAGTGGTTTTTGCCTGAAATCCATGTTCCTCACTCGGAGCCCCCTGCCTTTCAGCACACACTCCCTAGAAGTGTGTTCCTGAGGCAGTTGGACAGTTGGGGAAGTGGAGGCTCTCCCAGCATGGGAGGTCTGCCTAGAACCTTGCTCTGGCTGCAAAGAGGATTCCCTGCACCTCTGGCGCTGGGGTGAGATTTTCTGCACACAGGAGACACTTGGCACACACAGTGTTTCCCCATGGAAAGCACTGTGAGGAAGAATCTCTGCCAGGGATGCATGGGACTCTCCCATCGAAGCCCTCCATGCAGCAAGCTGTCATGGACTCGAGTGCAGGCCTTGGTGGCTGGAGAGACTGCAGCTCCTCTGGAGGCTCCGGGGCAATTGGCACACCCCTCCAAGGAAATGAGGCTTGTGGGATGAGCACTTTGCAAAGAATTGCAAGCAGCCTGCTCCTTTTGATGAGACACATGTGTGGGGAGAGAGACTTGACAGCAGAGAAGAAGCAAGAGGGCAATGAGGGATTGGATTTGCATGCAGCTTGGAGGCTCCATATCTCCTGCTTCGCAAGCAGGGAGTGCCAGGTCTGCCCATCATGCTCCGTTACCAGCTGGGCACCCAGTTTCAGGATCTGCCCTTTCCCAGCCATGAAACCACACCCAGGCTGCACCCTGAGCCCTGCCAAGGGGGACCCTTGCCCGCCAGGTGGGCTGAATTGCATGACTGTGTCAGGGGAGAGAAGGCCCTAGGAGGCCTTCAGGGAACTGCCTCAACATAGCCCCGCTCAGGAAAGGCACTCCTCTTTCTGTGACCGGATGCACAATGGAGTATCTGCTTGAGGCAAAGAAGCTCAGCTAGGCGATCCCTGGCTGAAGGCAAAGCAGAGAGTTTTTCGGTGGAGCGCTGGCACCATCTGCCGGCCGACAAGCATGGAAGGAGAATCCTCACTCCAAATGAGGTCCTGAGGAGCTTTCCAAGCAGCAGGCAGGCTGCCTCCAGAAGCTTAGAGAGTCCTGCTTCGGACTATCCTCCGGCAACAGAGTGGGTGCCAAGGGCACGTGGGTTGGAGGGTGCTCGGAAGCTGCAGGGGAGGTTTTCAGCATCCAGTGCTCTCCGATGGAACACACTGCAGGCGCGAGCATCCATGAACTCCTGCAAGGCTTTGGAGTGGGAAAGCTGTGCTTAGCAGAGGGCTCCCTGCCAAATGCTGCAGGCCTATGTGGATGGCGAAGCTGCAGCTGTCTTGCAGTCTGCTTGTCCAGAAGTGCGTGTGCCCTGGTCCAGAGTGCTGTAGGAGGAGCTCCTAGCAACGGGAGAGCAAGCACCTTGTTTCCTTGGCATAGACTGGCCTGTGCACACAGAGGCCTGTCAGCAGTGAAGACAACGCAGGCAGCAAGAGGGGTGGCAGGCAGCTAAGTGGCGGCAGGCGTCCTGCTTGAAAGTGGGGTCATGACTGTTTTGTCCTCAGGCCCCAGTGTCCACGTGCACACACTGCCTCTGGACTTGCAGCTTCCGAGCAGTGCAAGAGAAACACAAGCAACACCCTGGGGCCTTCTCGAATGAACGGTGCTCCATCGAGGTCCTGCTGGCTGGCAGTGGCCTAGGCCAGCAAAGGCCCTAGGGAGGCCAGGCTGAGGCTGGGATGGTTCCTGACCTAGCAGTGCCCAGGGCAAGCCTGGGACTGGAGGCCAGGCTGCAGGCTCATTCCAGCTTGGGCCTGGTGCAGAGAGCCTTCAGCTAAGACTTCCATGGGGAATGGTATGCGTAGTGATTTTTGCCTGCAATCCTCGTTCCTAACTCTCGCCAAACAGCCTGTTAGCCCACACTTGCTAGACGTGTGTTCCTGAGGCAGTTGGACAATAGGGCAAGTGGAGGCTCACCCAGCATGGGACGCCTGCCTTGAACATTGCCCTGGGTGCAAAGAGGATTCCCTGCACCTCTGGCACTGGGGAGAGCATTTCTGCACACAGGAGACACTTGGCAAACACAGTTTCTCCCCTCGGAAAGTACTGTGAGAAAGAGTCGCCATCCCGGATGCATGGCACTCTCCCTTCGAAGCCCTCCATGCAGCAGGCTTTCATGGACTCAGCTGCAGGCTTTGGTAGCTGGAGACACTGCAGCTCCTCTGGAGGCTCAGGGGCAATTGGCACACCCCTCCAAGGAAATGAGGCTAGTGTGATGAGCTCTTTCCAAAGAATGGCAAGCAGCCTGCTCCTGTCAATGAGACACACGTGTGGGGAGAGATGCTTGGCAGCAGAGAAGAAGCAAGAGGGCAGCCAGGGAGGGATTTGCACACAGCTTGAAGTCCCCAGACCTCCTGATTCGAAACCAGGGAATGCCAGCTCTGCCTGTCAGGCCCCATTCCCTAGTGGGCACCCAGATTCAGGATCTGCCCTTTCCCAGCTATGAAACCACACCCAGGCTGCACCCTGAGCCCTGCCATTTGGAACTTTGCTCGCCAGGTGGGCTGAATGGCATGACTGTGTCAGGGGAAAGAAGGACCTAGGAGGCCTTCAGGGAACTGCCTCAACATAGCCCCGCTCAGGAAAGGCACTCCTCTTTCTGTGACCGGATGCACAATGGAGTATCTGCTTGAGGCAAAGAAGCTCAGCTAGGCGATCCCTGGCTGAAGGCAAAGCAGAGAGTTTTTCAGTGGAGCGCTGGCCCCATCTGCTGGCCGACAAGCATGGGAGGAGAAACCTCGCTGCAAATGAGTTCCTGAAGTGCTTTCCAAGCAGGAGGCAGCATGGCTGCAATAGTTTAGAAAGTCTTGCTTAGGACTACCCTCTGGCAACAGGGTGGGTGCCAAGGGCATGTGGGTTGGAGGGTGCTCAGAAGTCGCAGGGGAGGCTTTGGGCACCCGGTGCTCTCTGATGGAAAACACTGCAGGCCCGAGCATCCATGAATTCCTGCAAGGCTTTGGAGTGGGAAAGCTGTGCTTAGCAGAAGGCTCCCTGCCAAGTGCTGCAGGCCTTTGTGGATGCTGAAGCAGCAGCTGCCTTGCAGGCTGCTGGTCCAGGGGCGTGTGTGCCCAGGTCCAGAGTGCTGTAGGAGGAGCTCCTAGCAAGGGGCGAGCAAGCACCTTGTTTCCTTGGCATAGACTGGCCTGTGCACCCTGAGGCCTGCCAGACGTGCAGACAGCGCAGGCAGCAAGGGCTTGTGGCAGGCAGATAAGGGGCAGCAGGCGTCTCACTTGAAAGTGGGCTCATGACTCTCTTGTTCTCCGGCCCCTGTGGCCGTGTGCAAGCACAGCCTCTGGACCTGCAGCTTCTGAGCAGTGCAAGAGACACACAGGAAACACTCAGGTGCCTTCTCTAGTGAACGGTGTTCCATCAAGGTCCTGCTTGCTGGCAGGGGCCTAGGCCAGCACAGGTCCTAGGGAGGCCAGGCTGAGGCTGGGATGGGTCCCGACCTAGCAGTGCTCAGGGCAAGCCTGGGACTGGAGGCCAGGCTGCAGGCTCATTCCAGCTTGGGCCTGGTGCAGAAAGCCTTCAGCTAGGACTTCCATGGGGTATAGTCAGCACAGTGGTTTTTGCCTGAAATCCATGTTCCTCACTCGGAGCCCCCTGCCTTTCAGCACACACTCCCTAGAAGTGTGTTCCTGAGGCAGTTGGACAGTTGGGGAAGTGGAGGCTCTCCCAGCATGGGAGGTCTGCCTAGAACCTTGCTCTGGCTGCAAAGAGGATTCCCTGCACCTCTGGCGCTGGGGTGAGATTTTCTGCACACAGGAGACACTTGGCACACACAGTGTTTCCCCATGGAAAGCACTGTGAGGAAGAATCTCTGCCAGGGATGCATGGGACTCTCCCATCGAAGCCCTCCATGCAGCAAGCTGTCATGGACTCGAGTGCAGGCCTTGGTGGCTGGAGAGACTGCAGCTCCTCTGGAGGCTCCGGGGCAATTGGCACACCCCTCCAAGGAAATGAGGCTTGTGGGATGAGCACTTTGCAAAGAATTGCAAGCAGCCTGCTCCTTTTGATGAGACACATGTGTGGGGAGAGAGACTTGACAGCAGAGAAGAAGCAAGAGGGCAATGAGGGATTGGATTTGCATGCAGCTTGGAGGCTCCATATCTCCTGCTTCGCAAGCAGGGAGTGCCAGGTCTGCCCATCATGCTCCGTTACCAGCTGGGCACCCAGTTTCAGGATCTGCCCTTTCCCAGCCATGAAACCACACCCAGGCTGCACCCTGAGCCCTGCCAAGGGGGACCCTTGCCCGCCAGGTGGGCTGAATTGCATGACTGTGTCAGGGGAGAGAAGGCCCTAGGAGGCCTTCAGGGAACTGCCTCAACATAGCCCCGCTCAGGAAAGGCACTCCTCTTTCTGTGACCGGATGCACAATGGAGTATCTGCTTGAGGCAAAGAAGCTCAGCTAGGCGATCCCTGGCTGAAGGCAAAGCAGAGAGTTTTTCGGTGGAGCGCTGGCACCATCTGCCGGCCGACAAGCATGGAAGGAGAATCCTCACTCCAAATGAGGTCCTGAGGAGCTTTCCAAGCAGCAGGCAGGCTGCCTCCAGAAGCTTAGAGAGTCCTGCTTCGGACTATCCTCCGGCAACAGAGTGGGTGCCAAGGGCACGTGGGTTGGAGGGTGCTCGGAAGCTGCAGGGGAGGTTTTCAGCATCCAGTGCTCTCCGATGGAACACACTGCAGGCGCGAGCATCCATGAACTCCTGCAAGGCTTTGGAGTGGGAAAGCTGTGCTTAGCAGAGGGCTCCCTGCCAAATGCTGCAGGCCTATGTGGATGGCGAAGCTGCAGCTGTCTTGCAGTCTGCTTGTCCAGAAGTGCGTGTGCCCTGGTCCAGAGTGCTGTAGGAGGAGCTCCTAGCAACGGGAGAGCAAGCACCTTGTTTCCTTGGCATAGAATGGCCTGTGCACACAGAGGCCTGTCAGCAGTGAAGACAACGCAGGCAGCAAGAGGGGTGGCAGGCAGCTAAGTGGCGGCAGGCGTCCTGCTTGAAAGTGGGGTCATGACTGTTTTGTCCTCAGGCCCCAGTGTCCACGTGCACACACTGCCTCTGGACCTGCAGCTTCCGAGCAGTGCAAGAGAAACACAAGCAACACCCTGGGGCCTTCTCGAATGAACGGTGCTCCATCGAGGTCCTGCTGGCTGGCAGTGGCCTAGGCCAGCAAAGGCCCTAGGGAGGCCAGGCTGAGGCTGGGATGGTTCCTGACCTAGCAGTGCCCAGGGCAAGCCTGGGACTGGAGGCCAGGCTGCAGGCTCATTCCAGCTTGGGCCTGGTGCAGAGAGCCTTCAGCTAAGACTTCCATGGGGAATGGTATGCGTAGTGATTTTTGCCTGCAATCCTCGTTCCTAACTCTCGCCAAACAGCCTGTTAGCCCACACTTGCTAGACGTGTGTTCCTGAGGCAGTTGGACAATAGGGCAAGTGGAGGCTCACCCAGCATGGGACGCCTGCCTTGAACATTGCCCTGGGTGCAAAGAGGATTCCCTGCACCTCTGGCACTGGGGAGAGCATTTCTGCACACAGGAGACACTTGGCAAACACAGTTTCTCCCCTCGGAAAGTACTGTGAGAAAGAGTCGCCATCCCGGATGCATGGCACTCTCCCTTCGAAGCCCTCCATGCAGCAGGCTTTCATGGACTCGGCTGCAGGCTTTGGTAGCTGGAGACACTGCAGCTCCTCTGGAGGCTCAGGGGCAATTGGCACACCCCTCCAAGGAAATGAGGCTAGTGTGATGAGCTCTTTCCAAAGAATGGCAAGCAGCCTGCTCCTTTCAATGAGACACACGTGTGGGGAGAGATGCTTGGCAGCAGAGAAGAAGCAAGAGGGCAGCCAGGGAGGGATTTGCACACAGCTTGAAGTCCCCAGACCTCCTGATTCGAAACCAGGGAATGCCAGCTCTGCCTGTCAGGCCCCATTCCCTAGTGGGCACCCAGATTCAGGATCTGCCCTTTCCCAGCTATGAAACCACACCCAGGCTGCACCCTGAGCCCTGCCAAGTTGGAACTTTGCTCGCCAGGTGGGCTGAATGGCATGACTGTGTCAGGGGAAAGAAGGACCTAGGAGGCCTTCCGGGAACTGCCACGACATAGCAGTGCTCAGGAAAAGGCAGTCTCCTTTCTGTAGGCCGGATGCACACTGGAGTTTCCGCTTGAGGCAAGGAAGCTCAGCTAGGTGATCCCTGGCTGAAGGCAAAGCAGAGAGTTTTTCAGTGGAGCGCTGGCCCCATCTGCTGGCCGACAAGCATAGGAGGAGAAACCTCGCTGCAAATGAGTTCCTGAAGTGCTTTCCAAGCAGGAGGCAGCATGGCTGCAATAGTTTAGAAAGTCTTGCTTAGGACTACCCTCTGGCAACAGGGTGGGTGCCAAGGGCATGTGGGTTGGAGGGTGCTCAGAAGTCGCAGGGGAGGCTTTGGGCACCCGGTGCTCTCTGATGGAAAACACTGCAGGCCCGAGCATCCATGAATTCCTGCAAGGCTTTGGAGTGGGAAAGCTGTGCTTAGCAGAAGGCTCCCTGCCAAGTGCTGCAGGCCTTTGTGGATGCTGAAGCAGCAGCTGCCTTGCAGGCTGCTGGTCCAGGGGCGTGTGTGCCCAGGTCCAGAGTGCTGTAGGAGGAGCTCCTAGCAAGGGGCGAGCAAGCACCTTGTTTCCTTGGCATAGACTGGCCTGTGCACCCTGAGGCCTGCCAGACGTGCAGACAGCGCAGGCAGCAAGGGCTTGTGGCAGGCAGATAAGGGGCAGCAGGCGTCTCACTTGAAAGTGGGCTCATGACTCTCTTGTTCTCCGGCCCCTGTGGCCGTGTGCAAGCACAGCCTCTGGACCTGCAGCTTCTGAGCAGTGCAAGAGACACACAGGAAACACCCAGGTGCCTTCTCTAGTGAACGGTGTTCCATCAAGGTCCTGCTTGCTGGCAGGGGCCTAGGCCAGCACAGGTCCTAGGGAGGCCAGGCTGAGGCTGGGATGGGTCCCGACCTAGCAGTGCTCAGGGCAAGCCTGGGACTGGAGGCCAGGCTGCAGGCTCATTCCAGCTTGGGCCTGGTGCAGAAAGCCTTCAGCTAGGACTTCCATGGGGTATAGTCAGCACAGTGGTTTTTGCCTGAAATCCATGTTCCTCACTCGGAGCCCCCTGCCTTTCAGCACACACTCCCTAGAAGTGTGTTCCTGAGGCAGTTGGACAGTTGGGGAAGTGGAGGCTCTCCCAGCATGGGAGGTCTGCCTAGAACCTTGCTCTGGCTGCAAAGAGGATTCCCTGCACCTCTGGCGCTGGGGTGAGATTTTCTGCACACAGGAGACACTTGGCACACACAGTGTTTCCCCATGGAAAGCACTGTGAGGAAGAATCTCTGCCAGGGATGCATGGCACTCTCCCATCGAAGCCCTCCATGCAGCAAGCTGTCATGGACTCGAGTGCAGGCCTTGGTGGCTGGAGAGACTGCAGCTCCTCTGGAGGCTCCGGGGCAATTGGCACACCCCTCCAAGGAAATGAGGCTTGTGGGATGAGCACTTTGCAAAGAATTGCAAGCAGCCTGCTCCTTTTGATGAGACACATGTGTGGGGAGAGAGACTTGACAGCAGAGAAGAAGCAAGAGGGCAATGAGGGATTGGATTTGCATGCAGCTTGGAGGCTCCATATCTCCTGCTTCGCAAGCAGGGAGTGCCAGGTCTGCCCATCATGCTCCGTTACCAGCTGGGCACCCAGTTTCAGGATCTGCCCTTTCCCAGCCATGAAACCACACCCAGGCTGCACCCTGAGCCCTGCCAAGGGGGACCCTTGCCCGCCAGGTGGGCTGAATTGCATGACTGTGTCAGGGGAGAGAAGGCCCTAGGAGGCCTTCAGGGAACTGCCTCAACATAGCCCCGCTCAGGAAAGGCACTCCTCTTTCTGTGACCGGATGCACAATGGAGTATCTGCTTGAGGCAAAGAAGCTCAGCTAGGCGATCCCTGGCTGAAGGCAAAGCAGAGAGTTTTTCGGTGGAGCGCTGGCACCATCTGCCGGCCGACAAGCATGGAAGGAGAATCCTCACTCCAAATGAGGTCCTGAGGAGCTTTCCAAGCAGCAGGCAGGCTGCCTCCAGAAGCTTAGAGAGTCCTGCTTCGGACTATCCTCCGGCAACAGAGTGGGTGCCAAGGGCACGTGGGTTGGAGGGTGCTCGGAAGCTGCAGGGGAGGTTTTCAGCATCCAGTGCTCTCCGATGGAACACACTGCAGGCGCGAGCATCCATGAACTCCTGCAAGGCTTTGGAGTGGGAAAGCTGTGCTTAGCAGAGGGCTCCCTGCCAAATGCTGCAGGCCTATGTGGATGGCGAAGCTGCAGCTGTCTTGCAGTCTGCTTGTCCAGAAGTGCGTGTGCCCTGGTCCAGAGTGCTGTAGGAGGAGCTCCTAGCAACGGGAGAGCAAGCACCTTGTTTCCTTGGCATAGACTGGCCTGTGCACACAGAGGCCTGTCAGCAGTGAAGACAACGCAGGCAGCAAGAGGGGTGGCAGGCAGCTAAGTGGCGGCAGGCGTCCTGCTTGAAAGTGGGGTCATGACTGTTTTGTCCTCAGGCCCCAGTGTCCACGTGCACACACTGCCTCTGGACTTGCAGCTTCCGAGCAGTGCAAGAGAAACACAAGCAACACCCTGGGGCCTTCTCGAATGAACGGTGCTCCATCGAGGTCCTGCTGGCTGGCAGTGGCCTAGGCCAGCAAAGGCCCTAGGGAGGCCAGGCTGAGGCTGGGATGGTTCCTGACCTAGCAGTGCCCAGGGCAAGCCTGGGACTGGAGGCCAGGCTGCAGGCTCATTCCAGCTTGGGCCTGGTGCAGAGAGCCTTCAGCTAAGACTTCCATGGGGAATGGTATGCGTAGTGATTTTTGCCTGCAATCCTCGTTCCTAACTCTCGCCAAACAGCCTGTTAGCCCACACTTGCTAGACGTGTGTTCCTGAGGCAGTTGGACAATAGGGCAAGTGGAGGCTCACCCAGCATGGGACGCCTGCCTTGAACATTGCCCTGGGTGCAAAGAGGATTCCCTGCACCTCTGGCACTGGGGAGAGCATTTCTGCACACAGGAGACACTTGGCAAACACAGTTTCTCCCCTCGGAAAGTACTGTGAGAAAGAGTCGCCATCCCGGATGCATGGCACTCTCCCTTCGAAGCCCTCCATGCAGCAGGCTTTCATGGACTCGGCTGCAGGCTTTGGTAGCTGGAGACACTGCAGCTCCTCTGGAGGCTCAGGGGCAATTGGCACACCCCTCCAAGGAAATGAGGCTAGTGTGATGAGCTCTTTCCAAAGAATGGCAAGCAGCCTGCTCCTTTCAATGAGACACACGTGTGGGGAGAGATGCTTGGCAGCAGAGAAGAAGCAAGAGGGCAGCCAGGGAGGGATTTGCACACAGCTTGAAGTCCCCAGACCTCCTGATTCGAAACCAGGGAATGCCAGCTCTGCCTGTCAGGCCCCATTCCCTAGTGGGCACCCAGATTCAGGATCTGCCCTTTCCCAGCTATGAAACCACACCCAGGCTGCACCCTGAGCCCTGCCAAGTTGGAACTTTGCTCGCCAGGTGGGCTGAATGGCATGACTGTGTCAGGGGAAAGAAGGACCTAGGAGGCCTTCTGGGAACTGCCACGACATAGCAGTGCTCAGGAAAAGGCAGTCTCCTTTCTGTAGGCCGGATGCACACTGGAGTTTCCGCTTGAGGCAAGGAAGCTCAGCTAGGTGATCCCTGGCTGAAGGCAAAGCAGAGAGTTTTTCAGTGGAGCGCTGGCCCCATCTGCTGGCCGACAAGCATAGGAGGAGAAACCTCGCTGCAAATGAGTTCCTGAAGTGCTTTCCAAGCAGGAGGCAGCATGGCTGCAATAGTTTAGAAAGTCTTGCTTAGGACTACCCTCTGGCAACAGGGTGGGTGCCAAGGGCATGTGGGTTGGAGGGTGCTCAGAAGTCGCAGGGGAGGCTTTGGGCACCCGGTGCTCTCTGATGGAAAACACTGCAGGCCCGAGCATCCATGAATTCCTGCAAGGCTTTGGAGTGGGAAAGCTGTGCTTAGCAGAAGGCTCCCTGCCAAGTGCTGCAGGCCTTTGTGGATGCTGAAGCAGCAGCTGCCTTGCAGGCTGCTGGTCCAGGGGCGTGTGTGCCCAGGTCCAGAGTGCTGTAGGAGGAGCTCCTAGCAAGGGGCGAGCAAGCACCTTGTTTCCTTGGCATAGACTGGCCTGTGCACCCTGAGGCCTGCCAGACGTGCAGACAGCGCAGGCAGCAAGGGCTTGTGGCAGGCAGATAAGGGGCAGCAGGCGTCTCACTTGAAAGTGGGCTCATGACTCTCTTGTTCT
The DNA here is from genome assembly GCF_030028045.1 of Hippopotamus amphibius kiboko. NCBI lineage: Eukaryota > Metazoa > Chordata > Mammalia > Artiodactyla > Hippopotamidae > Hippopotamus > Hippopotamus amphibius. The sequence continues at coordinate 122,179,835 of NC_080187.1, read as the reverse complement.
CCGGCCCCTGTGGCCGTGTGCAAGCACAGCCTCTGGACCTGCAGCTTCTGAGCAGTGCAAGAGACACACAGGAAACACCCAGGTGCCTTCTCTAGTGAACGGTGTTCCATCAAGGTCCTGCTTGCTGGCAGGGGCCTAGGCCAGCACAGGTCCTAGGGAGGCCAGGCTGAGGCTGGGATGGGTCCCGACCTAGCAGTGCTCAGGGCAAGCCTGGGACTGGAGGCCAGGCTGCAGGCTCATTCCAGCTTGGGCCTGGTGCAGAAAGCCTTCAGCTAGGACTTCCATGGGGTATAGTCAGCACAGTGGTTTTTGCCTGAAATCCATGTTCCTCACTCGGAGCCCCCTGCCTTTCAGCACACACTCCCTAGAAGTGTGTTCCTGAGGCAGTTGGACAGTTGGGGAAGTGGAGGCTCTCCCAGCATGGGAGGTCTGCCTAGAACCTTGCTCTGGCTGCAAAGAGGATTCCCTGCACCTCTGGCGCTGGGGTGAGATTTTCTGCACACAGGAGACACTTGGCACACACAGTGTTTCCCCATGGAAAGCACTGTGAGGAAGAATCTCTGCCAGGGATGCATGGCACTCTCCCATCGAAGCCCTCCATGCAGCAAGCTGTCATGGACTCGAGTGCAGGCCTTGGTGGCTGGAGAGACTGCAGCTCCTCTGGAGGCTCCGGGGCAATTGGCACACCCCTCCAAGGAAATGAGGCTTGTGGGATGAGCACTTTGCAAAGAATTGCAAGCAGCCTGCTCCTTTTGATGAGACACATGTGTGGGGAGAGAGACTTGACAGCAGAGAAGAAGCAAGAGGGCAATGAGGGATTGGATTTGCATGCAGCTTGGAGGCTCCATATCTCCTGCTTCGCAAGCAGGGAGTGCCAGGTCTGCCCATCATGCTCCGTTACCAGCTGGGCACCCAGTTTCAGGATCTGCCCTTTCCCAGCCATGAAACCACACCCAGGCTGCACCCTGAGCCCTGCCAAGGGGGACCCTTGCCCGCCAGGTGGGCTGAATTGCATGACTGTGTCAGGGGAGAGAAGGCCCTAGGAGGCCTTCAGGGAACTGCCTCAACATAGCCCCGCTCAGGAAAGGCACTCCTCTTTCTGTGACCGGATGCACAATGGAGTATCTGCTTGAGGCAAAGAAGCTCAGCTAGGCGATCCCTGGCTGAAGGCAAAGCAGAGAGTTTTTCGGTGGAGCGCTGGCACCATCTGCCGGCCGACAAGCATGGAAGGAGAATCCTCACTCCAAATGAGGTCCTGAGGAGCTTTCCAAGCAGCAGGCAGGCTGCCTCCAGAAGCTTAGAGAGTCCTGCTTCGGACTATCCTCCGGCAACAGAGTGGGTGCCAAGGGCACGTGGGTTGGAGGGTGCTCGGAAGCTGCAGGGGAGGTTTTCAGCATCCAGTGCTCTCCGATGGAACACACTGCAGGCGCGAGCATCCATGAACTCCTGCAAGGCTTTGGAGTGGGAAAGCTGTGCTTAGCAGAGGGCTCCCTGCCAAATGCTGCAGGCCTATGTGGATGGCGAAGCTGCAGCTGTCTTGCAGTCTGCTTGTCCAGAAGTGCGTGTGCCCTGGTCCAGAGTGCTGTAGGAGGAGCTCCTAGCAACGGGAGAGCAAGCACCTTGTTTCCTTGGCATAGAATGGCCTGTGCACACAGAGGCCTGTCAGCAGTGAAGACAACGCAGGCAGCAAGAGGGGTGGCAGGCAGCTAAGTGGCGGCAGGCGTCCTGCTTGAAAGTGGGGTCATGACTGTTTTGTCCTCAGGCCCCAGTGTCCACGTGCACACACTGCCTCTGGACCTGCAGCTTCCGAGCAGTGCAAGAGAAACACAAGCAACACCCTGGGGCCTTCTCGAATGAACGGTGCTCCATCGAGGTCCTGCTGGCTGGCAGTGGCCTAGGCCAGCAAAGGCCCTAGGGAGGCCAGGCTGAGGCTGGGATGGTTCCTGACCTAGCAGTGCCCAGGGCAAGCCTGGGACTGGAGGCCAGGCTGCAGGCTCATTCCAGCTTGGGCCTGGTGCAGAGAGCCTTCAGCTAAGACTTCCATGGGGAATGGTATGCGTAGTGATTTTTGCCTGCAATCCTCGTTCCTAACTCTCGCCAAACAGCCTGTTAGCCCACACTTGCTAGACGTGTGTTCCTGAGGCAGTTGGACAATAGGGCAAGTGGAGGCTCACCCAGCATGGGACGCCTGCCTTGAACATTGCCCTGGGTGCAAAGAGGATTCCCTGCACCTCTGGCACTGGGGAGAGCATTTCTGCACACAGGAGACACTTGGCAAACACAGTTTCTCCCCTCGGAAAGTACTGTGAGAAAGAGTCGCCATCCCGGATGCATGGCACTCTCCCTTCGAAGCCCTCCATGCAGCAGGCTTTCATGGACTCGGCTGCAGGCTTTGGTAGCTGGAGACACTGCAGCTCCTCTGGAGGCTCAGGGGCAATTGGCACACCCCTCCAAGGAAATGAGGCTAGTGTGTTCCAAAGAATGGCAAGCAGCCTGCTCCTTTCAATGAGACACATGTGTGGGGAGAGATGCTTGGCAGCAGAGAAGAAGCAAGAGGGCAGCCAGGGAGGGATTTGCACACAGCTTGAAGTCCCCAGACCTCCTGATTCGAAACCAGGGAATGCCAGCTCTGCCTGTCAGGGCCCCATTCCCTAGTGGGCACCCAGATTCAGGATCTGCCCTTTCCCAGCTATGAAACCACACCCAGGCTGCACCCTGAGCCCTGCCAAGTTGGAACTTTGCTCGCCAGGTGGGCTGAATGGCATGACTGTGTCAGGGGAAAGAAGGACCTAGGAGGCCTTCCGGGAACTGCCACGACATAGCAGTGCTCAGGAAAAGGCAGTCTCCTTTCTGTAGGCACGGATGCACACTGGAGTTTCCGCTTGAGGCAAGGAAGCTCAGCTAGGTGATCCCTGGCTGAAGGCAAAGCAGAGAGTTTTTCAGTGGAGCGCTGGCCCCATCTGCTGGCCGACAAGCATAGGAGGAGAAACCTCGCTGCAAATGAGTTCCTGAAGTGCTTTCCAAGCAGGAGGCAGCATGGCTGCAATAGTTTAGAAAGTCTTGCTTAGGACTACCCTCTGGCAACAGGGTGGGTGCCAAGGGCATGTGGGTTGGAGGGTGCTCAGAAGTCGCAGGGGAGGCTTTGGGCACCCGGTACTCTCTGATGGAAAACACTGCAGGCCCGAGCATCCATGAATTCCTGCAAGGCTTTGGAGTGGGGAAAGCTGTGCTTAGCAGAAGGCTCCCTGCCAAGTGCTGCAGGCCTTTGTGGATGCTGAAGCAGCAGCTGCCTTGCAGGCTGCTGGTCCAGGGGCGTGTGTGCCCAGGTCCAGAGTGCTGTAGGAGGAGCTCCTAGCAAGGGGCGAGCAAGCACCTTGTTTCCTTGGCATAGACTGGCCTGTGCACCCTGAGGCCTGCCAGACGTGCAGACAGCGCAGGCAGCAAGGGCTTGTGGCAGGCAGATAAGGGGCAGCAGGCGTCTCACTTGAAAGTGGGCTCATGACTCTCTTGTTCTCCGGCCCCTGTGGCCTGTGTGCAAGCACAGCCTCTGGACCTGCAGCTTCTGAGCAGTGCAAGAGACACACAGGAAACACCCAGGTGCCTTCTCTAGTGAACGGTGTTCCATCAAGGTCCTGCTTGCTGGCAGGGGCCTAGGCCAGCACAGGTCCTAGGAGGCCCAGGCTGAGGCTGGGATGGGTCCCGACCTAGCAGTGCTCAGGGCAAGCCTGGGACTGGAGGCCAGGCTGCAGGCTCATTCCAGCTTGGGCCTGGTGCAGAAAGCCTTCAGCTAGGACTTCCATGGGGTATAGTCAGCACAGTGGTTTTTGCCTGAAATCCATGTTTCCTCACTCGGAGCCCCCTGCCTTTCAGCACACACTCCCTAGAAGTGTGTGTTCCTGAGGCAGTTGGACAGTTGGGGAAGTGGAGGCTCTCCCAGCATGGAGGTCTGCCTAGAACCTTGCACTCTGGCTGCAAAGAGGATTCCCTGCACCTCTGGCGCTGGGGTGAGATTTTCTGCACACAGGAGACACTTGGCACACACAGTGTTTCCCCATGGAAAGCACTGTGAGGAAGAATCTCTGCCAGGGATGCATGGCACTCTCCCATCGAAGCCCTCCATGCAGCAAGCTGTCATGGACTCGAGTGCAGGCCTTGGTGGCTGGAGAGACTGCAGCTCCTCTCGGAGGCTCCGGGGCAATTGGCACACCCCTCCAAGGAAATGAGGCTTGTGGATGAGCACTTTGCAAAGAATTGCAAGCAGCCTGCTCCTTTTGATGAGACACATGTGTGGGGAGAGAGGACTTGACAGCCGAGAAGAAGCAAGAGGGCAATGAGGGATTGGATTTGCATGCAGCTTGGAGGCTCCATATCTCTGCTTCGCAAGCAGGGAGTGCCAGGTCTGCCCATCATGCTCCGTTACCAGCTGGGCACCCAGTTTCAGGATCTGCCCTTTCCCAGCCATGAAACCACACCCAGGCTGCACCCTGAGCCCTGCCAAGGGGGACCCTTGCCCGCCAGGTGGGCTGAATTGCATGACTGTGTCAGGGGAGAGAAGGCCCTAGGAGGCCTTCAGGGAACTGCCTCAACATAGCCCCGCTCAGGAAAGGCACTCCTCTTTCTGTGACCGGATGCACAATGGAGTATCTGCTTGAGGCAAAGAAGCTCAGCTAGGCGATCCCTGGCTGAAGGCAAAGCAGAGAGTTTTTTCGGTGGAGCGCTGGCACCATCTGCCGGCCGACAAGCATGGAAGGAGAATCCCTCACTCCAAATGAGGTCCTGAGGAGCTTTCCAAGCAGCAGGCAGGCTGCCTCCAGAAGCTTAGAGAGTCCTGCTTCGGACTATCCTCCGGCAACAGAGTGGGTGCCAAGGGCACGTGGGTTGGAGGGTGCTCGGAAGCTGCAGGGGAGGTTTTCAGCATCCAGTGCTCTCCGATGGAACACACTGCAGGCGCGAGCATCCATGAACTCCTGCAAGGCTTTGGAGTGGGAAAGCTGTGCTTAGCAGAGGGCTCCCTGCCAAATGCTGCAGGCCTATGTGGATGGCGAAGCTGCAGCTGTCTTGCAGTCTGCTTGTCCAGAAGTGCGTGTGCCCTGGTCCAGAGTGCTGTAGGAGGAGCTCCTAGCAACGGAGAGCAAGCACCTTGTTTCCTTGGCATAGACTGGCCTGTGCACACAGAGGCCTGTCAGCAGTGAAGACAACGCAGGCAGCAAGAGGGGTGGCAGGCAGCTAAGTGGCGGCAGGCGTCCTGCTTGAAAGTGGGGTCATGACTGTTTTGTCCTCAGGCCCCAGTGTCCACGTGCACACACTGCCTCTGGACTTGCAGCTTCCGAGCAGTGCAAGAGAAACACAAGCAACACCCTGGGGCCTTCTCGAATGAACGGTGCTCCATCGAGGTCCTGCTGGCTGGCAGTGGCCTAGGCCAGCAAAGGCCCTAGGGAGGCCAGGCTGAGGCTGGGATGGTTCCTGACCTAGCAGTGCCCAGGGCAAGCCTGGGACTGGAGGCCAGGCTGCAGGCTCATTCCAGCTTGGGCCTGGTGCAGAGAGCCTTCAGCTAAGACTTCCATGGGGAATGGTATGCGTAGTGATTTTTGCCTGCAATCCTCGTTCCTAACTCTCGCCAAACAGCCTGTTAGCCCACACTTGCTAGACGTGTGTTCCTGAGGCAGTTGGACAATAGGGCAAGTGGAGGCTCACCCAGCATGGGACGCCTGCCTTGAACATTGCCCTGGGTGCAAAGAGGATTCCCTGCACCTCTGGCACTGGGGAGAGCATTTCTGCACACAGGAGACACTTGGCAAACACAGTTTCTCCCCTCGGAAAGTACTGTGAGAAAGAGTCGCCATCCCGGATGCATGGCACTCTCCCTTCGAAGCCCTCCATGCAGCAGGCTTTCATGGACTCGGCTGCAGGCTTTGGTAGCTGGAGACACTGCAGCTCCTCTGGAGGCTCAGGGGCAATTGGCACACCCCTCCAAGGAAATGAGGCTAGTGTGATGAGCTCTTTCCAAAGAATGGCAAGCAGCCTGCTCCTTTCAATGAGACACACGTGTGGGGAGAGATGCTTGGCAGCAGAGAAGAAGCAAGAGGGCAGCCAGGGAGGGATTTGCACACAGCTTGAAGTCCCCAGACCTCCTGATTCGAAACCAGGGAATGCCAGCTCTGCCTGTCAGGCCCCATTCCCTAGTGGGCACCCAGATTCAGGATCTGCCCTTTCCCAGCTATGAAACCACACCCAGGCTGCACCCTGAGCCCTGCCAAGTTGGAACTTTGCTCGCCAGGTGGGCTGAATGGCATGACTGTGTCAGGGGAAAGAAGGACCTAGGAGGCCTTCCGGGAACTGCCACGACATAGCAGTGCTCAGGAAAAGGCAGTCTCCTTTCTGTAGGCCGGATGCACACTGGAGTTTCCGCTTGAGGCAAGGAAGCTCAGCTAGGTGATCCCTGGCTGAAGGCAAAGCAGAGAGTTTTTCAGTGGAGCGCTGGCCCCATCTGCTGGCCGACAAGCATAGGAGGAGAAACCTCGCTGCAAATGAGTTCCTGAAGTGCTTTCCAAGCAGGAGGCAGCATGGCTGCAATAGTTTAGAAAGTCTTGCTTAGGACTACCCTCTGGCAACAGGGTGGGTGCCAAGGGCATGTGGGTTGGAGGGTGCTCAGAAGTCGCAGGGGAGGCTTTGGGCACCCGGTACTCTCTGATGGAAAACACTGCAGGCCCGAGCATCCATGAATTCCTGCAAGGCTTTGGAGTGGGAAAGCTGTGCTTAGCAGAAGGCTCCCTGCCAAGTGCTGCAGGCCTTTGTGGATGCTGAAGCAGCAGCTGCCTTGCAGGCTGCTGGTCCAGGGGCGTGTGTGCCCAGGTCCAGGGTGCTGTAGGAGGAGCTCCTAGCAAGGGGCGAGCAAGCACCTTGTTTCCTTGGCATAGACTGGCCTGTGCACCCTGAGGCCTGCCAGACGTGCAGACAGCGCAGGCAGCAAGGGCTTGTGGCAGGCAGATAAGGGGCAGCAGGCGTCTCACTTGAAAGTGGGCTCATGACTCTCTTGTTCTCCGGCCCCTGTGGCCGTGTGCAAGCACAGCCTCTGGACCTGCAGCTTCTGAGCAGTGCAAGAGACACACAGGAAACACCCAGGTGCCTTCTCTAGTGAACGGTGTTCCATCAAGGTCCTGCTTGCTGGCAGGGGCCTAGGCCAGCACAGGTCCTAGGGAGGCCAGGCTGAGGCTGGGATGGGTCCCGACCTAGCAGTGCTCAGGGCAAGCCTGGGACTGGAGGCCAGGCTGCAGGCTCATTCCAGCTTGGGCCTGGTGCAGAAAGCCTTCAGCTAGGACTTCCATGGGGTATAGTCAGCACAGTGGTTTTTGCCTGAAATCCATGTTCCTCACTCGGAGCCCCCTGCCTTTCAGCACACACTCCCTAGAAGTGTGTTCCTGAGGCAGTTGGACAGTTGGGGAAGTGGAGGCTCTCCCAGCATGGGAGGTCTGCCTAGAACCTTGCTCTGGCTGCAAAGAGGATTCCCTGCACCTCTGGCGCTGGGGTGAGATTTTCTGCACACAGGAGACACTTGGCACACACAGTGTTTCCCCATGGAAAGCACTGTGAGGAAGAATCTCTGCCAGGGATGCATGGGACTCTCCCATCGAAGCCCTCCATGCAGCAAGCTGTCATGGACTCGAGTGCAGGCCTTGGTGGCTGGAGAGACTGCAGCTCCTCTGGAGGCTCCGGGGCAATTGGCACACCCCTCCAAGGAAATGAGGCTTGTGGGATGAGCACTTTGCAAAGAATTGCAAGCAGCCTGCTCCTTTTGATGAGACACATGTGTGGGGAGAGAGACTTGACAGCAGAGAAGAAGCAAGAGGGCAATGAGGGATTGGATTTGCATGCAGCTTGGAGGCTCCATATCTCCTGCTTCGCAAGCAGGGAGTGCCAGGTCTGCCCATCATGCTCCGTTACCAGCTGGGCACCCAGTTTCAGGATCTGCCCTTTCCCAGCCATGAAACCACACCCAGGCTGCACCCTGAGCCCTGCCAAGGGGGACCCTTGCCCGCCAGGTGGGCTGAATTGCATGACTGTGTCAGGGGAGAGAAGGCCCTAGGAGGCCTTCAGGGAACTGCCTCAACATAGCCCCGCTCAGGAAAGGCACTCCTCTTTCTGTGACCGGATGCACAATGGAGTATCTGCTTGAGGCAAAGAAGCTCAGCTAGGCGATCCCTGGCTGAAGGCAAAGCAGAGAGTTTTTCGGTGGAGCGCTGGCACCATCTGCCGGCCGACAAGCATGGAAGGAGAATCCTCACTCCAAATGAGGTCCTGAGGAGCTTTCCAAGCAGCAGGCAGGCTGCCTCCAGAAGCTTAGAGAGTCCTGCTTCGGACTATCCTCCGGCAACAGAGTGGGTGCCAAGGGCACGTGGGTTGGAGGGTGCTCGGAAGCTGCAGGGGAGGTTTTCAGCATCCAGTGCTCTCCGATGGAACACACTGCAGGCGCGAGCATCCATGAACTCCTGCAAGGCTTTGGAGTGGGAAAGCTGTGCTTAGCAGAGGGCTCCCTGCCAAATGCTGCAGGCCTATGTGGATGGCGAAGCTGCAGCTGTCTTGCAGTCTGCTTGTCCAGAAGTGCGTGTGCCCTGGTCCAGAGTGCTGTAGGAGGAGCTCCTAGCAACGGGAGAGCAAGCACCTTGTTTCCTTGGCATAGAATGGCCTGTGCACACAGAGGCCTGTCAGCAGTGAAGACAACGCAGGCAGCAAGAGGGGTGGCAGGCAGCTAAGTGGCGGCAGGCGTCCTGCTTGAAAGTGGGGTCATGACTGTTTTGTCCTCAGGCCCCAGTGTCCACGTGCACACACTGCCTCTGGACTTGCAGCTTCCGAGCAGTGCAAGAGAAACACAAGCAACACCCTGGGGCCTTCTCGAATGAACGGTGCTCCATCGAGGTCCTGCTGGCTGGCAGTGGCCTAGGCCAGCAAAGGCCCTAGGGAGGCCAGGCTGAGGCTGGGATGGTTCCTGACCTAGCAGTGCCCAGGGCAAGCCTGGGACTGGAGGCCAGGCTGCAGGCTCATTCCAGCTTGGGCCTGGTGCAGAGAGCCTTCAGCTAAGACTTCCATGGGGAATGGTATGCGTAGTGATTTTTGCCTGCAATCCTCGTTCCTAACTCTCGCCAAACAGCCTGTTAGCCCACACTTGCTAGACGTGTGTTCCTGAGGCAGTTGGACAATAGGGCAAGTGGAGGCTCACCCAGCATGGGACGCCTGCCTTGAACATTGCCCTGGGTGCAAAGAGGATTCCCTGCACCTCTGGCACTGGGGAGAGCATTTCTGCACACAGGAGACACTTGGCAAACACAGTTTCTCCCCTCGGAAAGTACTGTGAGAAAGAGTCGCCATCCCGGATGCATGGCACTCTCCCTTCGAAGCCCTCCATGCAGCAGGCTTTCATGGACTCGGCTGCAGGCTTTGGTAGCTGGAGACACTGCAGCTCCTCTGGAGGCTCAGGGGCAATTGGCACACCCCTCCAAGGAAATGAGGCTAGTGTGATGAGCTCTTTCCAAAGAATGGCAAGCAGCCTGCTCCTTTCAATGAGACACACGTGTGGGGAGAGATGCTTGGCAGCAGAGAAGAAGCAAGAGGGCAGCCAGGGAGGGATTTGCACACAGCTTGAAGTCCCCAGACCTCCTGATTCGAAACCAGGGAATGCCAGCTCTGCCTGTCAGGCCCCATTCCCTAGTGGGCACCCAGATTCAGGATCTGCCCTTTCCCAGCTATGAAACCACACCCAGGCTGCACCCTGAGCCCTGCCAAGTTGGAACTTTGCTCGCCAGGTGGGCTGAATGGCATGACTGTGTCAGGGGAAAGAAGGACCTAGGAGGCCTTCCGGGAACTGCCACGACATAGCAGTGCTCAGGAAAAGGCAGTCTCCTTTCTGTAGGCCGGATGCACACTGGAGTTTCCGCTTGAGGCAAGGAAGCTCAGCTAGGTGATCCCTGGCTGAAGGCAAAGCAGAGAGTTTTTCAGTGGAGCGCTGGCCCCATCTGCTGGCCGACAAGCATGGGAGGAGAAACCTCGCTGCAAATGAGTTCCTGAAGTGCTTTCCAAGCAGGAGGCAGCATGGCTGCAATAGTTTAGAAAGTCTTGCTTAGGACTACCCTCTGGCAACAGGGTGGGTGCCAAGGGCATGTGGGTTGGAGGGTGCTCAGAAGTCGCAGGGGAGGCTTTGGGCACCCGGTGCTCTCTGATGGAAAACACTGCAGGCCCGAGCATCCATGAATTCCTGCAAGGCTTTGGAGTGGGAAAGCTGTGCTTAGCAGAAGGCTCCCTGCCAAGTGCTGCAGGCCTTTGTGGATGCTGAAGCAGCAGCTGCCTTGCAGGCTGCTGGTCCAGGGGCGTGTGTGCCCAGGTCCAGAGTGCTGTAGGAGGAGCTCCTAGCAAGGGGCGAGCAAGCACCTTGTTTCCTTGGCATAGACTGGCCTGTGCACCCTGAGGCCTGCCAGACGTGCAGACAGCGCAGGCAGCAAGGGCTTGTGGCAGGCAGATAAGGGGCAGCAGGCGTCTCACTTGAAAGTGGGCTCATGACTCTCTTGTTCTCCGGCCCCTGTGGCCGTGTGCAAGCACAGCCTCTGGACCTGCAGCTTCTGAGCAGTGCAAGAGACACACAGGAAACACCCAGGTGCCTTCTCTAGTGAACGGTGTTCCATCAAGGTCCTGCTTGCTGGCAGGGGCCTAGGCCAGCACAGGTCCTAGGGAGGCCAGGCTGAGGCTGGGATGGGTCCCGACCTAGCAGTGCTCAGGGCAAGCCTGGGACTGGAGGCCAGGCTGCAGGCTCATTCCAGCTTGGGCCTGGTGCAGAAAGCCTTCAGCTAGGACTTCCATGGGGTATAGTCAGCACAGTGGTTTTTGCCTGAAATCCATGTTCCTCACTCGGAGCCCCCTGCCTTTCAGCACACACTCCCTAGAAGTGTGTTCCTGAGGCAGTTGGACAGTTGGGGAAGTGGAGGCTCTCCCAGCATGGGAGGTCTGCCTAGAACCTTGCTCTGGCTGCAAAGAGGATTCCCTGCACCTCTGGCGCTGGGGTGAGATTTTCTGCACACAGGAGACACTTGGCACACACAGTGTTTCCCCATGGAAAGCACTGTGAGGAAGAATCTCTGCCAGGGATGCATGGCACTCTCCCATCGAAGCCCTCCATGCAGCAAGCTGTCATGGACTCGAGTGCAGGCCTTGGTGGCTGGAGAGACTGCAGCTCCTCTGGAGGCTCCGGGGCAATTGGCACACCCCTCCAAGGAAATGAGGCTTGTGGGATGAGCACTTTGCAAAGAATTGCAAGCAGCCTGCTCCTTTTGATGAGACACATGTGTGGGGAGAGAGACTTGACAGCAGAGAAGAAGCAAGAGGGCAATGAGGGATTGGATTTGCATGCAGCTTGGAGGCTCCATATCTCCTGCTTCGCAAGCAGGGAGTGCCAGGTCTGCCCATCATGCTCCGTTACCAGCTGGGCACCCAGTTTCAGGATCTGCCCTTTCCCAGCCATGAAACCACACCCAGGCTGCACCCTGAGCCCTGCCAAGGGGGACCCTTGCCCGCCAGGTGGGCTGAATTGCATGACTGTGTCAGGGGAGAGAAGGCCCTAGGAGGCCTTCAGGGAACTGCCTCAACATAGCCCCGCTCAGGAAAGGCACTCCTCTTTCTGTGACCGGATGCACAATGGAGTATCTGCTTGAGGCAAAGAAGCTCAGCTAGGCGATCCCTGGCTGAAGGCAAAGCAGAGAGTTTTTCGGTGGAGCGCTGGCACCATCTGCCGGCCGACAAGCATGGAAGGAGAATCCTCACTCCAAATGAGGTCCTGAGGAGCTTTCCAAGCAGCAGGCAGGCTGCCTCCAGAAGCTTAGAGAGTCCTGCTTCGGACTATCCTCCGGCAACAGAGTGGGTGCCAAGGGCACGTGGGTTGGAGGGTGCTCGGAAGCTGCAGGGGAGGTTTTCAGCATCCAGTGCTCTCCGATGGAACACACTGCAGGCGCGAGCATCCATGAACTCCTGCAAGGCTTTGGAGTGGGAAAGCTGTGCTTAGCAGAGGGCTCCCTGCCAAATGCTGCAGGCCTATGTGGATGGCGAAGCTGCAGCTGTCTTGCAGTCTGCTTGTCCAGAAGTGCGTGTGCCCTGGTCCAGAGTGCTGTAGGAGGAGCTCCTAGCAACGGGAGAGCAAGCACCTTGTTTCCTTGGCATAGACTGGCCTGTGCACACAGAGGCCTGTCAGCAGTGAAGACAACGCAGGCAGCAAGAGGGGTGGCAGGCAGCTAAGTGGCGGCAGGCGTCCTGCTTGAAAGTGGGGTCATGACTGTTTTGTCCTCAGGCCCCAGTGTCCACGTGCACACACTGCCTCTGGACTTGCAGCTTCCGAGCAGTGCAAGAGAAACACAAGCAACACCCTGGGGCCTTCTCGAATGAACGGTGCTCCATCGAGGTCCTGCTGGCTGGCAGTGGCCTAGGCCAGCAAAGGCCCTAGGGAGGCCAGGCTGAGGCTGGGATGGTTCCTGACCTAGCAGTGCCCAGGGCAAGCCTGGGACTGGAGGCCAGGCTGCAGGCTCATTCCAGCTTGGGCCTGGTGCAGAGAGCCTTCAGCTAAGACTTCCATGGGGAATGGTATGCGTAGTGATTTTTGCCTGCAATCCTCGTTCCTAACTCTCGCCAAACAGCCTGTTAGCCCACACTTGCTAGACGTGTGTTCCTGAGGCAGTTGGACAATAGGGCAAGTGGAGGCTCACCCAGCATGGGACGCCTGCCTTGAACATTGCCCTGGGTGCAAAGAGGATTCCCTGCACCTCTGGCACTGGGGAGAGCATTTCTGCACACAGGAGACACTTGGCAAACACAGTTTCTCCCCTCGGAAAGTACTGTGAGAAAGAGTCGCCATCCCGGATGCATGGCACTCTCCCTTCGAAGCCCTCCATGCAGCAGGCTTTCATGGACTCGGCTGCAGGCTTTGGTAGCTGGAGACACTGCAGCTCCTCTGGAGGCTCAGGGGCAATTGGCACACCCCTCCAAGGAAATGAGGCTAGTGTGATGAGCTCTTTCCAAAGAATGGCAAGCAGCCTGCTCCTGTCAATGAGACACACGTGTGGGGAGAGATGCTTGGCAGCAGAGAAGAAGCAAGAGGGCAGCCAGGGAGGGATTTGCACACAGCTTGAAGTCCCCAGACCTCCTGATTCGAAACCAGGGAATGCCAGCTCTGCCTGTCAGGCCCCATTCCCTAGTGGGCACCCAGATTCAGGATCTGCCCTTTCCCAGCTATGAAACCACACCCAGGCTGCACCCTGAGCCCTGCCAAGTTGGAACTTTGCTCGCCAGGTGGGCTGAATGGCATGACTGTGTCAGGGGAAAGAAGGACCTAGGAGGCCTTCCGGGAACTGCCACGACATAGCAGTGCTCAGGAAAAGGCAGTCTCCTTTCTGTAGGCCGGATGCACACTGGAGTTTCCGCTTGAGGCAAGGAAGCTCAGCTAGGTGATCCCTGGCTGAAGGCAAAGCAGAGAGTTTTTCAGTGGAGCGCTGGCCCCATCTGCTGGCCGACAAGCATAGGAGGAGAAACCTCGCTGCAAATGAGTTCCTGAAGTGCTTTCCAAGCAGGAGGCAGCATGGCTGCAATAGTTTAGAAAGTCTTGCTTAGGACTACCCTCTGGCAACAGGGTGGGTGCCAAGGGCATGTGGGTTGGAGGGTGCTCAGAAGTCGCAGGGGAGGCTTTGGGCACCCGGTGCTCTCTGATGGAAAACACTGCAGGCCCGAGCATCCATGAATTCCTGCAAGGCTTTGGAGTGGGAAAGCTGTGCTTAGCAGAAGGCTCCCTGCCAAGTGCTGCAGGCCTTTGTGGATGCTGAAGCAGCAGCTGCCTTGCAGGCTGCTGGTCCAGGGGCGTGTGTGCCCAGGTCCAGAGTGCTGTAGGAGGAGCTCCTAGCAAGGGGCGAGCAAGCACCTTGTTTCCTTGGCATAGACTGGCCTGTGCACCCTGAGGCCTGCCAGACGTGCAGACAGCGCAGGCAGCAAGGGCTTGTGGCAGGCAGATAAGGGGCAGCAGGCGTCTCACTTGAAAGTGGGCTCATGACTCTCTTGTTCTCCGGCCCCTGTGGCCGTGTGCAAGCACAGCCTCTGGACCTGCAGCTTCTGAGCAGTGCAAGAGACACACAGGAAACACCCAGGTGCCTTCTCTAGTGAACGGTGTTCCATCAAGGTCCTGCTTGCTGGCAGGGGCCTAGGCCAGCACAGGTCCTAGGGAGGCCAGGCTGAGGCTGGGATGGGTCCCGACCTAGCAGTGCTCAGGGCAAGCCTGGGACTGGAGGCCAGGCTGCAGGCTCATTCCAGCTTGGGCCTGGTGCAGAAAGCCTTCAGCTAGGACTTCCATGGGGTATAGTCAGCACAGTGGTTTTTGCCTGAAATCCATGTTCCTCACTCGGAGCCCCCTGCCTTTCAGCACACACTCCCTAGAAGTGTGTTCCTGAGGCAGTTGGACAGTTGGGGAAGTGGAGGCTCTCCCAGCATGGGAGGTCTGCCTAGAACCTTGCTCTGGCTGCAAAGAGGATTCCCTGCACCTCTGGCGCTGGGGTGAGATTTTCTGCACACAGGAGACACTTGGCACACACAGTGTTTCCCCATGGAAAGCACTGTGAGGAAGAATCTCTGCCAGGGATGCATGGCACTCTCCCATCGAAGCCCTCCATGCAGCAAGCTGTCATGGACTCGAGTGCAGGCCTTGGTGGCTGGAGAGACTGCAGCTCCTCTGGAGGCTCCGGGGCAATTGGCACACCCCTCCAAGGAAATGAGGCTTGTGGGATGAGCACTTTGCAAAGAATTGCAAGCAGCCTGCTCCTTTTGATGAGACACATGTGTGGGGAGAGAGACTTGACAGCAGAGAAGAAGCAAGAGGGCAATGAGGGATTGGATTTGCATGCAGCTTGGAGGCTCCATATCTCCTGCTTCGCAAGCAGGGAGTGCCAGGTCTGCCCATCATGCTCCGTTACCAGCTGGGCACCCAGTTTCAGGATCTGCCCTTTCCCAGCCATGAAACCACACCCAGGCTGCACCCTGAGCCCTGCCAAGGGGGACCCTTGCCCGCCAGGTGGGCTGAATTGCATGACTGTGTCAGGGGAGAGAAGGCCCTAGGAGGCCTTCAGGGAACTGCCTCAACATAGCCCCGCTCAGGAAAGGCACTCCTCTTTCTGTGACCGGATGCACAATGGAGTATCTGCTTGAGGCAAAGAAGCTCAGCTAGGCGATCCCTGGCTGAAGGCAAAGCAGAGAGTTTTTCGGTGGAGCGCTGGCACCATCTGCCGGCCGACAAGCATGGAAGGAGAATCCTCACTCCAAATGAGGTCCTGAGGAGCTTTCCAAGCAGCAGGCAGGCTGCCTCCAGAAGCTTAGAGAGTCCTGCTTCGGACTATCCTCCGGCAACAGAGTGGGTGCCAAGGGCACGTGGGTTGGAGGGTGCTCGGAAGCTGCAGGGGAGGTTTTCAGCATCCAGTGCTCTCCGATGGAACACACTGCAGGCGCGAGCATCCATGAACTCCTGTAAGGCTTTGGAGTGGGAAAGCTGTGCTTAGCAGAGGGCTCCCTGCCAAATGCTGCAGGCCTATGTGGATGGCGAAGCTGCAGCTGTCTTGCAGTCTGCTTGTCCAGAAGTGCGTGTGCCCTGGTCCAGAGTGCTGTAGGAGGAGCTCCTAGCAACGGGAGAGCAAGCACCTTGTTTCCTTGGCATAGAATGGCCTGTGCACACAGAGGCCTGTCAGCAGTGAAGACAACGCAGGCAGCAAGAGGGGTGGCAGGCAGCTAAGTGGCGGCAGGCGTCCTGCTTGAAAGTGGGGTCATGACTGTTTTGTCCTCAGGCCCCAGTGTCCACGTGCACACACTGCCTCTGGACCTGCAGCTTCCGAGCAGTGCAAGAGAAACACAAGCAACACCCTGGGGCCTTCTCGAATGAACGGTGCTCCATCGAGGTCCTGCTGGCTGGCAGTGGCCTAAGCCAGCAAAGGCCCTAGGGAGGCCAGGCTGAGGCTGGGATGGTTCCTGACCTAGCAGTGCCCAGGGCAAGCCTGGGACTGGAGGCCAGGCTGCAGGCTCATTCCAGCTTGGGCCTGGTGCAGAGAGCCTTCAGCTAAGACTTCCATGGGGAATGGTATGCGTAGTGATTTTTGCCTGCAATCCTCGTTCCTAACTCTCGCCAAACAGCCTGTTAGCCCACACTTGCTAGACGTGTGTTCCTGAGGCAGTTGGACAATAGGGCAAGTGGAGGCTCACCCAGCATGGGACGCCTGCCTTGAACATTGCCCTGGGTGCAAAGAGGATTCCCTGCACCTCTGGCACTGGGGAGAGCATTTCTGCACACAGGAGACACTTGGCAAACACAGTTTCTCCCCTCGGAAAGTACTGTGAGAAAGAGTCGCCATCCCGGATGCATGGCACTCTCCCTTCGAAGCCCTCCATGCAGCAGGCTTTCATGGACTCGGCTGCAGGCTTTGGTAGCTGGAGACACTGCAGCTCCTCTGGAGGCTCAGGGGCAATTGGCACACCCCTCCAAGGAAATGAGGCTAGTGTGATGAGCTCTTTCCAAAGAATGGCAAGCAGCCTGCTCCTTTCAATGAGACACATGTGTGGGGAGAGATGCTTGGCAGCAGAGAAGAAGCAAGAGGGCAGCCAGGGAGGGATTTGCACACAGCTTGAAGTCCCCAGACCTCCTGATTCGAAACCAGGGAATGCCAGCTCTGCCTGTCAGGCCCCATTCCCTAGTGGGCACCCAGATTCAGGATCTGCCCTTTCCCAGCTATGAAACCACACCCAGGCTGCACCCTGAGCCCTGCCAAGTTGGAACTTTGCTCGCCAGGTGGGCTGAATGGCATGACTGTGTCAGGGGAAAGAAGGACCTAGGAGGCCTTCCGGGAACTGCCACGACATAGCAGTGCTCAGGAAAAGGCAGTCTCCTTTCTGTAGGCCGGATGCACACTGGAGTTTCCGCTTGAGGCAAGGAAGCTCAGCTAGGTGATCCCTGGCTGAAGGCAAAGCAGAGAGTTTTTCAGTGGAGCGCTGGCCCCATCTGCTGGCCGACAAGCATAGGAGGAGAAACCTCGCTGCAAATGAGTTCCTGAAGTGCTTTCCAAGCAGGAGGCAGCATGGCTGCAATAGTTTAGAAAGTCTTGCTTAGGACTACCCTCTGGCAACAGGGTGGGTGCCAAGGGCATGTGGGTTGGAGGGTGCTCAGAAGTCGCAGGGGAGGCTTTGGGCACCCGGTACTCTCTGATGGAAAACACTGCAGGCCCGAGCATCCATGAATTCCTGCAAGGCTTTGGAGTGGGAAAGCTGTGCTTAGCAGAAGGCTCCCTGCCAAGTGCTGCAGGCCTTTGTGGATGCTGAAGCAGCAGCTGCCTTGCAGGCTGCTGGTCCAGGGGCGTGTGTGCCCAGGTCCAGAGTGCTGTAGGAGGAGCTCCTAGCAAGGGGCGAGCAAGCACCTTGTTTCCTTGGCATAGACTGGCCTGTGCACCCTGAGGCCTGCCAGACGTGCAGACAGCGCAGGCAGCAAGGGCTTGTGGCAGGCAGATAAGGGGCAGCAGGCGTCTCACTTGAAAGTGGGCTCATGACTCTCTTGTTCTCCGGCCCCTGTGGCCGTGTGCAAGCACAGCCTCTGGACCTGCAGCTTCTGAGCAGTGCAAGAGACACACAGGAAACACCCAGGTGCCTTCTCTAGTGAACGGTGTTCCATCAAGGTCCTGCTTGCTGGCAGGGGCCTAGGCCAGCACAGGTCCTAGGGAGGCCAGGCTGAGGCTGGGATGGGTCCCGACCTAGCAGTGCTCAGGGCAAGCCTGGGACTGGAGGCCAGGCTGCAGGCTCATTCCAGCTTGGGCCTGGTGCAGAAAGCCTTCAGCTAGGACTTCCATGGGGTATAGTCAGCACAGTGGTTTTTGCCTGAAATCCATGTTCCTCACTCGGAGCCCCCTGCCTTTCAGCACACACTCCCTAGAAGTGTGTTCCTGAGGCAGTTGGACAGTTGGGGAAGTGGAGGCTCTCCCAGCATGGGAGGTCTGCCTAGAACCTTGCTCTGGCTGCAAAGAGGATTCCCTGCACCTCTGGCGCTGGGGTGAGATTTTCTGCACACAGGAGACACTTGGCACACACAGTGTTTCCCCATGGAAAGCACTGTGAGGAAGAATCTCTGCCAGGGATGCATGGCACTCTCCCATCGAAGCCCTCCATGCAGCAAGCTGTCATGGACTCGAGTGCAGGCCTTGGTGGCTGGAGAGACTGCAGCTCCTCTGGAGGCTCCGGGGCAATTGGCACACCCCTCCAAGGAAATGAGGCTTGTGGGATGAGCACTTTGCAAAGAATTGCAAGCAGCCTGCTCCTTTTGATGAGACACATGTGTGGGGAGAGAGACTTGACAGCCGAGAAGAAGCAAGAGGGCAATGAGGGATTGGATTTGCATGCAGCTTGGAGGCTCCATATCTCCTGCTTCGCAAGCAGGGAGTGCCAGGTCTGCCCATCATGCTCCGTTACCAGCTGGGCACCCAGTTTCAGGATCTGCCCTTTCCCAGCCATGAAACCACACCCAGGCTGCACCCTGAGCCCTGCCAAGGGGGACCCTTGCCCGCCAGGTGGGCTGAATTGCATGACTGTGTCAGGGGAGAGAAGGCCCTAGGAGGCCTTCAGGGAACTGCCTCAACATAGCCCCGCTCAGGAAAGGCACTCCTCTTTCTGTGACCGGATGCACAATGGAGTATCTGCTTGAGGCAAAGAAGCTCAGCTAGGCGATCCCTGGCTGAAGGCAAAGCAGAGAGTTTTTCGGTGGAGCGCTGGCACCATCTGCCGGCCGACAAGCATGGAAGGAGAATCCTCACTCCAAATGAGGTCCTGAGGAGCTTTCCAAGCAGCAGGCAGGCTGCCTCCAGAAGCTTAGAGAGTCCTGCTTCGGACTATCCTCCGGCAACAGAGTGGGTGCCAAGGGCACGTGGGTTGGAGGGTGCTCGGAAGCTGCAGGGGAGGTTTTCAGCATCCAGTGCTCTCCGATGGAACACACTGCAGGCGCGAGCATCCATGAACTCCTGCAAGGCTTTGGAGTGGGAAAGCTGTGCTTAGCAGAGGGCTCCCTGCCAAATGCTGCAGGCCTATGTGGATGGCGAAGCTGCAGCTGTCTTGCAGTCTGCTTGTCCAGAAGTGCGTGTGCCCTGGTCCAGAGTGCTGTAGGAGGAGCTCCTAGCAACGGGAGAGCAAGCACCTTGTTTCCTTGGCATAGACTGGCCTGTGCACACAGAGGCCTGTCAGCAGTGAAGACAACGCAGGCAGCAAGAGGGGTGGCAGGCAGCTAAGTGGCGGCAGGCGTCCTGCTTGAAAGTGGGGTCATGACTGTTTTGTCCTCAGGCCCCAGTGTCCACGTGCACACACTGCCTCTGGACTTGCAGCTTCCGAGCAGTGCAAGAGAAACACAAGCAACACCCTGGGGCCTTCTCGAATGAACGGTGCTCCATCGAGGTCCTTGTGGCTGGCAGTGGCCTAGGCCAGCAAAGGCCCTAGGGAGGCCAGGCTGAGGCTGGGATGGTTCCAGACCTAGCAGTGCCCAGGGCAAGCCTGGGACTGGAGGCCAGGCTGCAGGCTCATTCCAGCTTGGGCCTGGTGCAGAGAGCCTTCAGCTAAGACTTCCATGGGGAATGGTATGCGTAGTGATTTTTGCCTGCAATCCTCGTTCCTAACTCTCGCCAAACAGCCTGTTAGCCCACACTTGCTAGACGTGTGTTCCTGAGGCAGTTGGACAATAGGGCAAGTGGAGGCTCACCCAGCATGGGACGCCTGCCTTGAACATTGCCCTGGGTGCAAAGAGGATTCCCTGCACCTCTGGCACTGGGGAGAGCATTTCTGCACACAGGAGACACTTGGCAAACACAGTTTCTCCCCTCGGAAAGTACTGTGAGAAAGAGTCGCCATCCCGGATGCATGGCACTCTCCCTTCGAAGCCCTCCATGCAGCAGGCTTTCATGGACTCGGCTGCAGGCTTTGGTAGCTGGAGACACTGCAGCTCCTCTGGAGGCTCAGGGGCAATTGGCACACCCCTCCAAGGAAATGAGGCTAGTGTGATGAGCTCTTTCCAAAGAATGGCAAGCAGCCTGCTCCTTTCAATGAGACACACGTGTGGGGAGAGATGCTTGGCAGCAGAGAAGAAGCAAGAGGGCAGCCAGGGAGGGATTTGCACACAGCTTGAAGTCCCCAGACCTCCTGATTCGAAACCAGGGAATGCCAGCTCTGCCTGTCAGGCCCCATTCCCTAGTGGGCACCCAGATTCAGGATCTGCCCTTTCCCAGCTATGAAACCACACCCAGGCTGCACCCTGAGCCCTGCCAAGTTGGAACTTTGCTCGCCAGGTGGGCTGAATGGCATGACTGTGTCAGGGGAAAGAAGGACCTAGGAGGCCTTCCGGGAACTGCCACGACATAGCAGTGCTCAGGAAAAGGCAGTCTCCTTTCTGTAGGCCGGATGCACACTGGAGTTTCCGCTTGAGGCAAGGAAGCTCAGCTAGGTGATCCCTGGCTGAAGGCAAAGCAGAGAGTTTTTCAGTGGAGCGCTGGCCCCATCTGCTGGCCGACAAGCATAGGAGGAGAAACCTCGCTGCAAATGAGTTCCTGAAGTGCTTTCCAAGCAGGAGGCAGCATGGCTGCAATAGTTTAGAAAGTCTTGCTTAGGACTACCCTCTGGCAACAGGGTGGGTGCCAAGGGCATGTGGGTTGGAGGGTGCTCAGAAGTCGCAGGGGAGGCTTTGGGCACCCGGTACTCTCTGATGGAAAACACTGCAGGCCCGAGCATCCATGAATTCCTGCAAGGCTTTGGAGTGGGAAAGCTGTGCTTAGCAGAAGGCTCCCTGCCAAGTGCTGCAGGCCTTTGTGGATGCTGAAGCAGCAGCTGCCTTGCAGGCTGCTGGTCCAGGGGCGTGTGTGCCCAGGTCCAGGGTGCTGTAGGAGGAGCTCCTAGCAAGGGGCGAGCAAGCACCTTGTTTCCTTGGCATAGACTGGCCTGTGCACCCTGAGGCCTGCCAGACGTGCAGACAGCGCAGGCAGCAAGGGCTTGTGGCAGGCAGATAAGGGGCAGCAGGCGTCTCACTTGAAAGTGGGCTCATGACTCTCTTGTTCTCCGGCCCCTGTGGCCGTGTGCAAGCACAGCCTCTGGACCTGCAGCTTCTGAGCAGTGCAAGAGACACACAGGAAACACCCAGGTGCCTTCTCTAGTGAACGGTGTTCCATCAAGGTCCTGCTTGCTGGCAGGGGCCTAGGCCAGCACAGGTCCTAGGGAGGCCAGGCTGAGGCTGGGATGGGTCCCGACCTAGCAGTGCTCAGGGCAAGCCTGGGACTGGAGGCCAGGCTGCAGGCTCATTCCAGCTTGGGCCTGGTGCAGAAAGCCTTCAGCTAGGACTTCCATGGGGTATAGTCAGCACAGTGGTTTTTGCCTGAAATCCATGTTCCTCACTCGGAGCCCCCTGCCTTTCAGCACACACTCCCTAGAAGTGTGTTCCTGAGGCAGTTGGACAGTTGGGGAAGTGGAGGCTCTCCCAGCATGGGAGGTCTGCCTAGAACCTTGCTCTGGCTGCAAAGAGGATTCCCTGCACCTCTGGCGCTGGGGTGAGATTTTCTGCACACAGGAGACACTTGGCACACACAGTGTTTCCCCATGGAAAGCACTGTGAGGAAGAATCTCTGCCAGGGATGCATGGCACTCTCCCATCGAAGCCCTCCATGCAGCAAGCTGTCATGGACTCGAGTGCAGGCCTTGGTGGCTGGAGAGACTGCAGCTCCTCTGGAGGCTCCGGGGCAATTGGCACACCCCTCCAAGGAAATGAGGCTTGTGGGATGAGCACTTTGCAAAGAATTGCAAGCAGCCTGCTCCTTTTGATGAGACACATGTGTGGGGAGAGAGACTTGACAGCAGAGAAGAAGCAAGAGGGCAATGAGGGATTGGATTTGCATGCAGCTTGGAGGCTCCATATCTCCTGCTTCGCAAGCAGGGAGTGCCAGGTCTGCCCATCATGCTCCGTTACCAGCTGGGCACCCAGTTTCAGGATCTGCCCTTTCCCAGCCATGAAACCACACCCAGGCTGCACCCTGAGCCCTGCCAAGGGGGACCCTTGCCCGCCAGGTGGGCTGAATTGCATGACTGTGTCAGGGGAGAGAAGGCCCTAGGAGGCCTTCAGGGAACTGCCTCAACATAGCCCCGCTCAGGAAAGGCACTCCTCTTTCTGTGACCGGATGCACAATGGAGTATCTGCTTGAGGCAAAGAAGCTCAGCTAGGCGATCCCTGGCTGAAGGCAAAGCAGAGAGTTTTTCGGTGGAGCGCTGGCACCATCTGCCGGCCGACAAGCATGGAAGGAGAATCCTCACTCCAAATGAGGTCCTGAGGAGCTTTCCAAGCAGCAGGCAGGCTGCCTCCAGAAGCTTAGAGAGTCCTGCTTCGGACTATCCTCCGGCAACAGAGTGGGTGCCAAGGGCACGTGGGTTGGAGGGTGCTCGGAAGCTGCAGGGGAGGTTTTCAGCATCCAGTGCTCTCCGATGGAACACACTGCAGGCGCGAGCATCCATGAACTCCTGCAAGGCTTTGGAGTGGGAAAGCTGTGCTTAGCAGAGGGCTCCCTGCCAAATGCTGCAGGCCTATGTGGATGGCGAAGCTGCAGCTGTCTTGCAGTCTGCTTGTCCAGAAGTGCGTGTGCCCTGGTCCAGAGTGCTGTAGGAGGAGCTCCTAGCAACGGGAGAGCAAGCACCTTGTTTCCTTGGCATAGACTGGCCTGTGCACACAGAGGCCTGTCAGCAGTGAAGACAACGCAGGCAGCAAGAGGGGTGGCAGGCAGCTAAGTGGCGGCAGGCGTCCTGCTTGAAAGTGGGGTCATGACTGTTTTGTCCTCAGGCCCCAGTGTCCACGTGCACACACTGCCTCTGGACTTGCAGCTTCCGAGCAGTGCAAGAGAAACACAAGCAACACCCTGGGGCCTTCTCGAATGAACGGTGCTCCATCGAGGTCCTGCTGGCTGGCAGTGGCCTAGGCCAGCAAAGGCCCTAGGGAGGCCAGGCTGAGGCTGGGATGGTTCCTGACCTAGCAGTGCCCAGGGCAAGCCTGGGACTGGAGGCCAGGCTGCAGGCTCATTCCAGCTTGGGCCTGGTGCAGAGAGCCTTCAGCTAAGACTTCCATGGGGAATGGTATGCGTAGTGATTTTTGCCTGCAATCCTCGTTCCTAACTCTCGCCAAACAGCCTGTTAGCCCACACTTGCTAGACGTGTGTTCCTGAGGCAGTTGGACAATAGGGCAAGTGGAGGCTCACCCAGCATGGGACGCCTGCCTTGAACATTGCCCTGGGTGCAAAGAGGATTCCCTGCACCTCTGGCACTGGGGAGAGCATTTCTGCACACAGGAGACACTTGGCAAACACAGTTTCTCCCCTCGGAAAGTACTGTGAGAAAGAGTCGCCATCCCGGATGCATGGCACTCTCCCTTCGAAGCCCTCCATGCAGCAGGCTTTCATGGACTCGGCTGCAGGCTTTGGTAGCTGGAGACACTGCAGCTCCTCTGGAGGCTCAGGGGCAATTGGCACACCCCTCCAAGGAAATGAGGCTAGTGTGATGAGCTCTTTCCAAAGAATGGCAAGCAGCCTGCTCCTTTCAATGAGACACACGTGTGGGGAGAGATGCTTGGCAGCAGAGAAGAAGCAAGAGGGCAGCCAGGGAGGGATTTGCACACAGCTTGAAGTCCCCAGACCTCCTGATTCGAAACCAGGGAATGCCAGCTCTGCCTGTCAGGCCCCATTCCCTAGTGGGCACCCAGATTCAGGATCTGCCCTTTCCCAGCTATGAAACCACACCCAGGCTGCACCCTGAGCCCTGCCAAGTTGGAACTTTGCTCGCCAGGTGGGCTGAATGGCATGACTGTGTCAGGGGAAAGAAGGACCTAGGAGGCCTTCCGGGAACTGCCACGACATAGCAGTGCTCAGGAAAAGGCAGTCTCCTTTCTGTAGGCCGGATGCACACTGGAGTTTCCGCTTGAGGCAAGGAAGCTCAGCTAGGTGATCCCTGGCTGAAGGCAAAGCAGAGAGTTTTTCAGTGGAGCGCTGGCCCCATCTGCTGGCCGACAAGCATAGGAGGAGAAACCTCGCTGCAAATGAGTTCCTGAAGTGCTTTCCAAGCAGGAGGCAGCATGGCTGCAATAGTTTAGAAAGTCTTGCTTAGGACTACCCTCTGGCAACAGGGTGGGTGCCAAGGGCATGTGGGTTGGAGGGTGCTCAGAAGTCGCAGGGGAGGCTTTGGGCACCCGGTACTCTCTGATGGAAAACACTGCAGGCCCGAGCATCCATGAATTCCTGCAAGGCTTTGGAGTGGGAAAGCTGTGCTTAGCAGAAGGCTCCCTGCCAAGTGCTGCAGGCCTTTGTGGATGCTGAAGCAGCAGCTGCCTTGCAGGCTGCTGGTCCAGGGGCGTGTGTGCCCAGGTCCAGGGTGCTGTAGGAGGAGCTCCTAGCAAGGGGCGAGCAAGCACCTTGTTTCCTTGGCATAGACTGGCCTGTGCACCCTGAGGCCTGCCAGACGTGCAGACAGCGCAGGCAGCAAGGGCTTGTGGCAGGCAGATAAGGGGCAGCAGGCGTCTCACTTGAAAGTGGGCTCATGACTCTCTTGTTCTCCGGCCCCTGTGGCCGTGTGCAAGCACAGCCTCTGGACCTGCAGCTTCTGAGCAGTGCAAGAGACACACAGGAAACACCCAGGTGCCTTCTCTAGTGAACGGTGTTCCATCAAGGTCCTGCTTGCTGGCAGGGGCCTAGGCCAGCACAGGTCCTAGGGAGGCCAGGCTGAGGCTGGGATGGGTCCCGACCTAGCAGTGCTCAGGGCAAGCCTGGGACTGGAGGCCAGGCTGCAGGCTCATTCCAGCTTGGGCCTGGTGCAGAAAGCCTTCAGCTAGGACTTCCATGGGGTATAGTCAGCACAGTGGTTTTTGCCTGAAATCCATGTTCCTCACTCGGAGCCCCCTGCCTTTCAGCACACACTCCCTAGAAGTGTGTTCCTGAGGCAGTTGGACAGTTGGGGAAGTGGAGGCTCTCCCAGCATGGGAGGTCTGCCTAGAACCTTGCTCTGGCTGCAAAGAGGATTCCCTGCACCTCTGGCGCTGGGGTGAGATTTTCTGCACACAGGAGACACTTGGCACACACAGTGTTTCCCCATGGAAAGCACTGTGAGGAAGAATCTCTGCCAGGGATGCATGGCACTCTCCCATCGAAGCCCTCCATGCAGCAAGCTGTCATGGACTCGAGTGCAGGCCTTGGTGGCTGGAGAGACTGCAGCTCCTCTGGAGGCTCCGGGGCAATTGGCACACCCCTCCAAGGAAATGAGGCTTGTGGGATGAGCACTTTGCAAAGAATTGCAAGCAGCCTGCTCCTTTTGATGAGACACATGTGTGGGGAGAGAGACTTGACAGCAGAGAAGAAGCAAGAGGGCAATGAGGGATTGGATTTGCATGCAGCTTGGAGGCTCCATATCTCCTGCTTCGCAAGCAGGGAGTGCCAGGTCTGCCCATCATGCTCCGTTACCAGCTGGGCACCCAGTTTCAGGATCTGCCCTTTCCCAGCCATGAAACCACACCCAGGCTGCACCCTGAGCCCTGCCAAGGGGGACCCTTGCCCGCCAGGTGGGCTGAATTGCATGACTGTGTCAGGGGAGAGAAGGCCCTAGGAGGCCTTCAGGGAACTGCCTCAACATAGCCCCGCTCAGGAAAGGCACTCCTCTTTCTGTGACCGGATGCACAATGGAGTATCTGCTTGAGGCAAAGAAGCTCAGCTAGGCGATCCCTGGCTGAAGGCAAAGCAGAGAGTTTTTCGGTGGAGCGCTGGCACCATCTGCCGGCCGACAAGCATGGAAGGAGAATCCTCACTCCAAATGAGTTCCTGAGGAGCTTTCCAAGCAGCAGGCAGGCTGCCTCCAGAAGCTTAGAGAGTCCTGCTTCGGACTATCCTCCGGCAACAGAGTGGGTGCCAAGGGCACGTGGGTTGGAGGGTGCTCGGAAGCTGCAGGGGAGGTTTTCAGCATCCAGTGCTCTCCGATGGAACACACTGCAGGCGCGAGCATCCATGAACTCCTGCAAGGCTTTGGAGTGGGAAAGCTGTGCTTAGCAGAGGGCTCCCTGCCAAATGCTGCAGGCCTATGTGGATGGCGAAGCTGCAGCTGTCTTGCAGTCTGCTTGTCCAGAGGTGCGTGTGCCCTGGTCCAGAGTGCTGTAGGAGGAGCTCCTAGCAACGGGAGAGCAAGCACCTTGTTTCCTTGGCATAGACTGGCCTGTGCACACAGAGGCCTGTCAGCAGTGAAGACAACGCAGGCAGCAAGAGGGGTGGCAGGCAGCTAAGTGGCGGCAGGCGTCCTGCTTGAAAGTGGGGTCATGACTGTTTTGTCCTCAGGCCCCAGTGTCCACGTGCACACACTGCCTCTGGACCTGCAGCTTCCGAGCAGTGCAAGAGAAACACAAGCAACACCCTGGGGCCTTCTCGAATGAACGGTGCTCCATCGAGGTCCTGCTGGCTGGCAGTGGCCTAGGCCAGCAAAGGCCCTAGGGAGGCCAGGCTGAGGCTGGGATGGTTCCTGACCTAGCAGTGCCCAGGGCAAGCCTGGGACTGGAGGCCAGGCTGCAGGCTCATTCCAGCTTGGGCCTGGTGCAGAGAGCCTTCAGCTAAGACTTCCATGGGGAATGGTATGCGTAGTGATTTTTGCCTGCAATCCTCGTTCCTAACTCTCGCCAAACAGCCTGTTAGCCCACACTTGCTAGACGTGTGTTCCTGAGGCAGTTGGACAATAGGGCAAGTGGAGGCTCACCCAGCATGGGACGCCTGCCTTGAACATTGCCCTGGGTGCAAAGAGGATTCCCTGCACCTCTGGCACTGGGGAGAGCATTTCTGCACACAGGAGACACTTGGCAAACACATTTTCTCCCCTCGGAAAGTACTGTGAGAAAGAGTCGCCATCCCGGATGCATGGCACTCTCCCTTCGAAGCCCTCCATGCAGCAGGCTTTCATGGACTCGGCTGCAGGCTTTGGTAGCTGGAGACACTGCAGCTCCTCTGGAGGCTCAGGGGCAATTGGCACACCCCTCCAAGGAAATGAGGCTAGTGTGATGAGCTCTTTCCAAAGAATGGCAAGCAGCCTGCTCCTTTCAATGAGACACACGTGTGGGGAGAGATGCTTGGCAGCAGAGAAGAAGCAAGAGGGCAGCCAGGGAGGGATTTGCACACAGCTTGAAGTCCCCAGACCTCCTGATTCGAAACCAGGGAATGCCAGCTCTGCCTGTCAGGCCCCATTCCCTAGTGGGCACCCAGATTCAGGATCTGCCCTTTCCCAGCTATGAAACCACACCCAGGCTGCACCCTGAGCCCTGCCAAGTTGGAACTTTGCTCGCCAGGTGGGCTGAATGGCATGACTGTGTCAGGGGAAAGAAGGACCTAGGAGGCCTTCCGGGAACTGCCACGACATAGCAGTGCTCAGGAAAAGGCAGTCTCCTTTCTGTAGGCCGGATGCACACTGGAGTTTCCGCTTGAGGCAAGGAAGCTCAGCTAGGTGATCCCTGGCTGAAGGCAAAGCAGAGAGTTTTTCAGTGGAGCGCTGGCCCCATCTGCTGGCCGACAAGCATAGGAGGAGAAACCTCGCTGCAAATGAGTTCCTGAAGTGCTTTCCAAGCAGGAGGCAGCATGGCTGCAATAGTTTAGAAAGTCTTGCTTAGGACTACCCTCTGGCAACAGGGTGGGTGCCAAGGGCATGTGGGTTGGAGGGTGCTCAGAAGTCGCAGGGGAGGCTTTGGGCACCCGGTACTCTCTGATGGAAAACACTGCAGGCCCGAGCATCCATGAATTCCTGCAAGGCTTTGGAGTGGGAAAGCTGTGCTTAGCAGAAGGCTCCCTGCCAAGTGCTGCAGGCCTTTGTGGATGCTGAAGCAGCAGCTGCCTTGCAGGCTGCTGGTCCAGGGGCGTGTGTGCCCAGGTCCAGGGTGCTGTAGGAGGAGCTCCTAGCAAGGGGCGAGCAAGCACCTTGTTTCCTTGGCATAGACTGGCCTGTGCACCCTGAGGCCTGCCAGACGTGCAGACAGCGCAGGCAGCAAGGGCTTGTGGCAGGCAGATAAGGGGCAGCAGGCGTCTCACTTGAAAGTGGGCTCATGACTCTCTTGTTCTCCGGCCCCTGTGGCCGTGTGCAAGCACAGCCTCTGGACCTGCAGCTTCTGAGCAGTGCAAGAGACACACAGGAAACACCCAGGTGCCTTCTCTAGTGAACGGTGTTCCATCAAGGTCCTGCTTGCTGGCAGGGGCCTAGGCCAGCACAGGTCCTAGGGAGGCCAGGCTGAGGCTGGGATGGGTCCCGACCTAGCAGTGCTCAGGGCAAGCCTGGGACTGGAGGCCAGGCTGCAGGCTCATTCCAGCTTGGGCCTGGTGCAGAAAGCCTTCAGCTAGGACTTCCATGGGGTATAGTCAGCACAGTGGTTTTTGCCTGAAATCCATGTTCCTCACTCGGAGCCCCCTGCCTTTCAGCACACACTCCCTAGAAGTGTGTTCCTGAGGCAGTTGGACAGTTGGGGAAGTGGAGGCTCTCCCAGCATGGGAGGTCTGCCTAGAACCTTGCTCTGGCTGCAAAGAGGATTCCCTGCACCTCTGGCGCTGGGGTGAGATTTTCTGCACACAGGAGACACTTGGCACACACAGTGTTTCCCCATGGAAAGCACTGTGAGGAAGAATCTCTGCCAGGGATGCATGGCACTCTCCCATCGAAGCCCTCCATGCAGCAAGCTGTCATGGACTCGAGTGCAGGCCTTGGTGGCTGGAGAGACTGCAGCTCCTCTGGAGGCTCCGGGGCAATTGGCACACCCCTCCAAGGAAATGAGGCTTGTGGGATGAGCACTTTGCAAAGAATTGCAAGCAGCCTGCTCCTTTTGATGAGACACATGTGTGGGGAGAGAGACTTGACAGCAGAGAAGAAGCAAGAGGGCAATGAGGGATTGGATTTGCATGCAGCTTGGAGGCTCCATATCTCCTGCTTCGCAAGCAGGGAGTGCCAGGTCTGCCCATCATGCTCCGTTACCAGCTGGGCACCCAGTTTCAGGATCTGCCCTTTCCCAGCCATGAAACCACACCCAGGCTGCACCCTGAGCCCTGCCAAGGGGGACCCTTGCCCGCCAGGTGGGCTGAATTGCATGACTGTGTCAGGGGAGAGAAGGCCCTAGGAGGCCTTCAGGGAACTGCCTCAACATAGCCCCGCTCAGGAAAGGCACTCCTCTTTCTGTGACCGGATGCACAATGGAGTATCTGCTTGAGGCAAAGAAGCTCAGCTAGGCGATCCCTGGCTGAAGGCAAAGCAGAGAGTTTTTCGGTGGAGCGCTGGCACCATCTGCCGGCCGACAAGCATGGAAGGAGAATCCTCACTCCAAATGAGTTCCTGAGGAGCTTTCCAAGCAGCAGGCAGGCTGCCTCCAGAAGCTTAGAGAGTCCTGCTTCGGACTATCCTCCGGCAACAGAGTGGGTGCCAAGGGCACGTGGGTTGGAGGGTGCTCGGAAGCTGCAGGGGAGGTTTTCAGCATCCAGTGCTCTCCGATGGAACACACTGCAGGCGCGAGCATCCATGAACTCCTGCAAGGCTTTGGAGTGGGAAAGCTGTGCTTAGCAGAGGGCTCCCTGCCAAATGCTGCAGGCCTATGTGGATGGCGAAGCTGCAGCTGTCTTGCAGTCTGCTTGTCCAGAGGTGCGTGTGCCCTGGTCCAGAGTGCTGTAGGAGGAGCTCCTAGCAACGGGAGAGCAAGCACCTTGTTTCCTTGGCATAGACTGGCCTGTGCACACAGAGGCCTGTCAGCAGTGAAGACAACGCAGGCAGCAAGAGGGGTGGCAGGCAGCTAAGTGGCAGCAGGCGTCCTGCTTGAAAGTGGGGTCATGACTGTTTTGTCCTCAGGCCCCAGTGTCCACGTGCACACACTGCCTCTGGACCTGCAGCTTCCGAGCAGTGCAAGAGAAACACAAGCAACACCCTGGGGCCTTCTCGAATGAACGGTGCTCCATCGAGGTCCTGCTGGCTGGCAGTGGCCTAGGCCAGCAAAGGCCCTAGGGAGGCCAGGCTGAGGCTGGGATGGTTCCTGACCTAGCAGTGCCCAGGGCAAGCCTGGGACTGGAGGCCAGGCTGCAGGCTCATTCCAGCTTGGGCCTGGTGCAGAGAGCCTTCAGCTAAGACTTCCATGGGGAATGGTATGCGTAGTGATTTTTGCCTGCAATCCTCGTTCCTAACTCTCGCCAAACAGCCTGTTAGCCCACACTTGCTAGACGTGTGTTCCTGAGGCAGTTGGACAATAGGGCAAGTGGAGGCTCACCCAGCATGGGACGCCTGCCTTGAACATTGCTCTGGGTGCAAAGAGGATTCCCTGCACCTCTGGCACTGGGGAGAGCATTTCTGCACACAGGAGACACTTGGCAAACACAGTTTCTCCCCTCGGAAAGTACTGTGAGAAAGAGTCGCCATCCCGGATGCATGGCACTCTCCCTTCGAAGCCCTCCATGCAGCAGGCTTTCATGGACTCGGCTGCAGGCTTTGGTAGCTGGAGACACTGCAGCTCCTCTGGAGGCTCAGGGGCAATTGGCACACCCCTCCAAGGAAATGAGGCTAGTGTGATGAGCTCTTTCCAAAGAATGGCAAGCAGCCTGCTCCTTTCAATGAGACACACGTGTGGGGAGAGATGCTTGGCAGCAGAGAAGAAGCAAGAGGGCAGCCAGGGAGGGATTTGCACACAGCTTGAAGTCCCCAGACCTCCTGATTCGAAACCAGGGAATGCCAGCTCTGCCTGTCAGGCCCCATTCCCTAGTGGGCACCCAGATTCAGGATCTGCCCTTTCCCAGCTATGAAACCACACCCAGGCTGCACCCTGAGCCCTGCCAAGTTGGAACTTTGCTCGCCAGGTGGGCTGAATGGCATGACTGTGTCAGGGGAAAGAAGGACCTAGGAGGCCTTCTGGGAACTGCCACGACATAGCAGTGCTCAGGAAAAGGCAGTCTCCTTTCTGTAGGCCGGATGCACACTGGAGTTTCCGCTTGAGGCAAGGAAGCTCAGCTAGGTGATCCCTGGCTGAAGGCAAAGCAGAGAGTTTTTCAGTGGAGCGCTGGCCCCATCTGCTGGCCGACAAGCATAGGAGGAGAAACCTCGCTGCAAATGAGTTCCTGAAGTGCTTTCCAAGCAGGAGGCAGCATGGCTGCAATAGTTTAGAAAGTCTTGCTTAGGACTACCCTCTGGCAACAGGGTGGGTGCCAAGGGCATGTGGGTTGGAGGGTGCTCAGAAGTCGCAGGGGAGGCTTTGGGCACCCGGTGCTCTCTGATGGAAAACACTGCAGGCCCGAGCATCCATGAATTCCTGCAAGGCTTTGGAGTGGGAAAGCTGTGCTTAGCAGAAGGCTCCCTGCCAAGTGCTGCAGGCCTTTGTGGATGCTGAAGCAGCAGCTGCCTTGCAGGCTGCTGGTCCAGGGGCGTGTGTGCCCAGGTCCAGGGTGCTGTAGGAGGAGCTCCTAGCAAGGGGCGAGCAAGCACCTTGTTTCCTTGGCATAGACTGGCCTGTGCACCCTGAGGCCTGCCAGACGTGCAGACAGCGCAGGCAGCAAGGGCTTGTGGCAGGCAGATAAGGGGCAGCAGGCGTCTCACTTGAAAGTGGGCTCATGACTCTCTTGTTCTCCGGCCCCTGTGGCCGTGTGCAAGCACAGCCTCTGGACCTGCAGCTTCTGAGCAGTGCAAGAGACACACAGGAAACACCCAGGTGCCTTCTCTAGTGAACGGTGTTCCATCAAGGTCCTGCTTGCTGGCAGGGGCCTAGGCCAGCACAGGTCCTAGGGAGGCCAGGCTGAGGCTGGGATGGGTCCCGACCTAGCAGTGCTCAGGGCAAGCCTGGGACTGGAGGCCAGGCTGCAGGCTCATTCCAGCTTGGGCCTGGTGCAGAAAGCCTTCAGCTAGGACTTCCATGGGGTATAGACAGCACAGTGGTTTTTGCCTGAAATCCATGTTCCTCACTCGGAGCCCCCTGCCTTTCAGCACACACTCCCTAGAAGTGTGTTCCTGAGGCAGTTGGACAGTTGGGGAAGTGGAGGCTCTCCCAGCATGGGAGGTCTGCCTAGAACCTTGCTCTGGCTGCAAAGAGGATTCCCTGCACCTCTGGCGCTGGGGTGAGATTTTCTGCACACAGGAGACACTTGGCACACACAGTGTTTCCCCATGGAAAGCACTGTGAGGAAGAATCTCTGCCAGGGATGCATGGCACTCTCCCATCGAAGCCCTCCATGCAGCAAGCTGTCATGGACTCGAGTGCAGGCCTTGGTGGCTGGAGAGACTGCAGCTCCTCTGGAGGCTCCGGGGCAATTGGCACACCCCTCCAAGGAAATGAGGCTTGTGGGATGAGCACTTTGCAAAGAATTGCAAGCAGCCTGCTCCTTTTGATGAGACACATGTGTGGGGAGAGAGACTTGACAGCAGAGAAGAAGCAAGAGGGCAATGAGGGATTGGATTTGCATGCAGCTTGGAGGCTCCATATCTCCTGCTTCGCAAGCAGGGAGTGCCAGGTCTGCCCATCATGCTCCGTTACCAGCTGGGCACCCAGTTTCAGGATCTGCCCTTTCCCAGCCATGAAACCACACCCAGGCTGCACCCTGAGCCCTGCCAAGGGGGACCCTTGCCCGCCAGGTGGGCTGAATTGCATGACTGTGTCAGGGGAGAGAAGGCCCTAGGAGGCCTTCAGGGAACTGCCTCAACATAGCCCCGCTCAGGAAAGGCACTCCTCTTTCTGTGACCGGATGCACAATGGAGTATCTGCTTGAGGCAAAGAAGCTCAGCTAGGCGATCCCTGGCTGAAGGCAAAGCAGAGAGTTTTTCGGTGGAGCGCTGGCACCATCTGCCGGCCGACAAGCATGGAAGGAGAATCCTCACTCCAAATGAGTTCCTGAGGAGCTTTCCAAGCAGCAGGCAGGCTGCCTCCAGAAGCTTAGAGAGTCCTGCTTCGGACTATCCTCCGGCAACAGAGTGGGTGCCAAGGGCACGTGGGTTGGAGGGTGCTCGGAAGCTGCAGGGGAGGTTTTCAGCATCCAGTGCTCTCCGATGGAACACACTGCAGGCGCGAGCATCCATGAACTCCTGCAAGGCTTTGGAGTGGGAAAGCTGTGCTTAGCAGAGGGCTCCCTGCCAAATGCTGCAGGCCTATGTGGATGGCGAAGCTGCAGCTGTCTTGCAGTCTGCTTGTCCAGAGGTGCGTGTGCCCTGGTCCAGAGTGCTGTAGGAGGAGCTCCTAGCAACGGGAGAGCAAGCACCTTGTTTCCTTGGCATAGACTGGCCTGTGCACACAGAGGCCTGTCAGCAGTGAAGACAACGCAGGCAGCAAGAGGGGTGGCAGGCAGCTAAGTGGCGGCAGGCGTCCTGCTTGAAAGTGGGGTCATGACTGTTTTGTCCTCAGGCCCCAGTGTCCACGTGCACACACTGCCTCTGGACCTGCAGCTTCCGAGCAGTGCAAGAGAAACACAAGCAACACCCTGGGGCCTTCTCGAATGAACGGTGCTCCATCGAGGTCCTGCTGGCTGGCAGTGGCCTAGGCCAGCAAAGGCCCTAGGGAGGCCAGGCTGAGGCTGGGATGGTTCCTGACCTAGCAGTGCCCAGGGCAAGCCTGGGACTGGAGGCCAGGCTGCAGGCTCATTCCAGCTTGGGCCTGGTGCAGAGAGCCTTCAGCTAAGACTTCCATGGGGAATGGTATGCGTAGTGATTTTTGCCTGCAATCCTCGTTCCTAACTCTCGCCAAACAGCCTGTTAGCCCACACTTGCTAGACGTGTGTTCCTGAGGCAGTTGGACAATAGGGCAAGTGGAGGCTCACCCAGCATGGGACGCCTGCCTTGAACATTGCTCTGGGTGCAAAGAGGATTCCCTGCACCTCTGGCACTGGGGAGAGCATTTCTGCACACAGGAGACACTTGGCAAACACAGTTTCTCCCCTCGGAAAGTACTGTGAGAAAGAGTTGCCATCCCGGATGCATGGCACTCTCCCTTCGAAGCCCTCCATGCAGCAGGCTTTCATGGACTCGGCTGCAGGCTTTGGTAGCTGGAGACACTGCAGCTCCTCTGGAGGCTCAGGGGCAATTGGCACACCCCTCCAAGGAAATGAGGCTAGTGTGATGAGCTCTTTCCAAAGAATGGCAAGCAGCCTGCTCCTTTCAATGAGACACACGTGTGGGGAGAGATGCTTGGCAGCAGAGAAGAAGCAAGAGGGCAGCCAGGGAGGGATTTGCACACAGCTTGAAGTCCCCAGACCTCCTGATTCGAAACCAGGGAATGCCAGCTCTGCCTGTCAGGCCCCATTCCCTAGTGGGCACCCAGATTCAGGATCTGCCCTTTCCCAGCTATGAAACCACACCCAGGCTGCACCCTGAGCCCTGCCAAGTTGGAACTTTGCTCGCCAGGTGGGCTGAATGGCATGACTGTGTCAGGGGAAAGAAGGACCTAGGAGGCCTTCCGGGAACTGCCACGACATAGCAGTGCTCAGGAAAAGGCAGTCTCCTTTCTGTAGGCCGGATGCACACTGGAGTTTCCGCTTGAGGCAAGGAAGCTCAGCTAGGTGATCCCTGGCTGAAGGCAAAGCAGAGAGTTTTTCAGTGGAGCGCTGGCCCCATCTGCTGGCCGACAAGCATAGGAGGAGAAACCTCGCTGCAAATGAGTTCCTGAAGTGCTTTCCAAGCAGGAGGCAGCA
Organism: Hippopotamus amphibius kiboko; assembly: GCF_030028045.1. Taxonomy (NCBI): domain Eukaryota; kingdom Metazoa; phylum Chordata; class Mammalia; order Artiodactyla; family Hippopotamidae; genus Hippopotamus; species Hippopotamus amphibius. The sequence goes on along the minus strand of NC_080187.1, from coordinate 122,145,111 downwards.
TGGCTGCAATAGTTTAGAAAGTCTTGCTTAGGACTACCCTCTGGCAACAGGGTGGGTGCCAAGGGCATGTGGGTTGGAGGGTGCTCAGAAGTCGCAGGGGAGGCTTTGGGCACCCGGTACTCTCTGATGGAAAACACTGCAGGCCCGAGCATCCATGAATTCCTGCAAGGCTTTGGAGTGGGAAAGCTGTGCTTAGCAGAAGGCTCCCTGCCAAGTGCTGCAGGCCTTTGTGGATGCTGAAGCAGCAGCTGCCTTGCAGGCTGCTGGTCCAGGGGCGTGTGTGCCCAGGTCCAGGGTGCTGTAGGAGGAGCTCCTAGCAAGGGGCGAGCAAGCACCTTGTTTCCTTGGCATAGACTGGCCTGTGCACCCTGAGGCCTGCCAGACGTGCAGACAGCGCAGGCAGCAAGGGCTTGTGGCAGGCAGATAAGGGGCAGCAGGCGTCTCACTTGAAAGTGGGCTCATGACTCTCTTGTTCTCCGGCCCCTGTGGCCGTGTGCAAGCACAGCCTCTGGACCTGCAGCTTCTGAGCAGTGCAAGAGACACACGGGAAACACCCAGGTGCCTTCTCTAGTGAACGGTGTTCCATCAAGGTCCTGCTTGCTGGCAGGGGCCTAGGCCAGCACAGGTCCTAGGGAGGCCAGGCTGAGGCTGGGATGGGTCCCGACCTAGCAGTGCTCAGGGCAAGCCTGGGACTGGAGGCCAGGCTGCAGGCTCATTCCAGCTTGGGCCTGGTGCAGAAAGCCTTCAGCTAGGACTTCCATGGGGTATAGTCAGCACAGTGGTTTTTGCCTGAAATCCATGTTCCTCACTCGGAGCCCCCTGCCTTTCAGCACACACTCCCTAGAAGTGTGTTCCTGAGGCAGTTGGACAGTTGGGGAAGTGGAGGCTCTCCCAGCATGGGAGGTCTGCCTAGAACCTTGCTCTGGCTGCAAAGAGGATTCCCTGCACCTGTGGCGCTGCGGTGAGATTTTCTGCACACAGGAGACACTTGGCACACACAGTGTTTCCCCATGGAAAGCACTGTGAGGAAGAATCTCTGCCAGGGATGCATGGCACTCTCCCATCGAAGCCCTCCATGCAGCAAGCTGTCATGGACTCGAGTGCAGGCCTTGGTGGCTGGAGAGACTGCAGCTCCTCTGGAGGCTCCGGGGCAATTGGCACACCCCTCCAAGGAAATGAGGCTTGTGGGATGAGCACTTTGCAAAGAATTGCAAGCAGCCTGCTCCTTTTGATGAGACACATGTGTGGGGAGAGAGACTTGACAGCAGAGAAGAAGCAAGAGGGCAATGAGGGATTGGATTTGCATGCAGCTTGGAGGCTCCATATCTCCTGCTTCGCAAGCAGGGAGTGCCAGGTCTGCCCATCATGCTCCGTTACCAGCTGGGCACCCAGTTTCAGGATCTGCCCTTTCCCAGCCATGAAACCACACCCAGGCTGCACCCTGAGCCCTGCCAAGGGGGACCCTTGCCCGCCAGGTGGGCTGAATTGCATGACTGTGTCAGGGGAGAGAAGGCCCTAGGAGGCCTTCAGGGAGCTGCCTCAACATAGCCCCGCTCAGGAAAGGCACTCCTCTTTCTGTGACCGGATGCACAATGGAGTATCTGCTTGAGGCAAAGAAGCTCAGCTAGGCGATCCCTGGCTGAAGGCAAAGCAGAGAGTTTTTCGGTGGAGCGCTGGCACCATCTGCCGGCCGACAAGCATGGAAGGAGAATCCTCACTCCAAATGAGTTCCTGAGGAGCTTTCCAAGCAGCAGGCAGGCTGCCTCCAGAAGCTTAGAGCGTCCTGCTTCAGACTATCCTCCGGCAACAGAGTGGGTGCCAAGGGCACGTGGGTTGGAGGGTGCTCGGAAGCTGCAGGGGAGGTTTTCAGCATCCAGTGCTCTCCGATGGAACACACTGCAGGCGCGAGCATCCATGAACTCCTGCAAGGCTTTGGAGTGGGAAAGCTGTGCTTAGCAGAGGGCTCCCTGCCAAATGCTGCAGGCCTATGTGGATGGCGAAGCTGCAGCTGTCTTGCAGTCTGCTTGTCCAGAGGTGCGTGTGCCCTGGTCCAGAGTGCTGTAGGAGGAGCTCCTAGCAACGGGAGAGCAAGCACCTTGTTTCCTTGGCATAGACTGGCCTGTGCACACAGAGGCCTGTCAGCAGTGAAGACAACGCAGGCAGCAAGAGGGGTGGCAGGCAGCTAAGTGGCGGCAGGCGTCCTGCTTGAAAGTGGGGTCATGACTGTTTTGTCCTCAGGCCCCAGTGTCCACGTGCACACACTGCCTCTGGACCTGCAGCTTCCGAGCAGTGCAAGAGAAACACAAGCAACACCCTGGGGCCTTCTCGAATGAACGGTGCTCCATCGAGGTCCTGCTGGCTGGCAGTGGCCTAGGCCAGCAAAGGCCCTAGGGAGGCCAGGCTGAGGCTGGGATGGTTCCTGACCTAGCAGTGCCCAGGGCAAGCCTGGGACTGGAGGCCAGGCTGCAGGCTCATTCCAGCTTGGGCCTGGTGCAGAGAGCCTTCAGCTAAGACTTCCATGGGGAATGGTATGCGTAGTGATTTTTGCCTGCAATCCTCGTTCCTAACTCTCGCCAAACAGCCTGTTAGCCCACACTTGCTAGACGTGTGTTCCTGAGGCAGTTGGACAATAGGGCAAGTGGAGGCTCACCCAGCATGGGACGCCTGCCTTGAACATTGCCCTGGGTGCAAAGAGGATTCCCTGCACCTCTGGCACTGGGGAGAGCATTTCTGCACACAGGAGACACTTGGCAAACACAGTTTCTCCCCTCGGAAAGTACTGTGAGAAAGAGTCGCCATCCCGGATGCATGGCACTCTCCCTTCGAAGCCCTCCATGCAGCAGGCTTTCATGGACTCGGCTGCAGGCTTTGGTAGCTGGAGACACTGCAGCTCCTCTGGAGGCTCAGGGGCAATTGGCACACCCCTCCAAGGAAATGAGGCTAGTGTGATGAGCTCTTTCCAAAGAATGGCAAGCAGCCTGCTCCTGTCAATGAGACACACGTGTGGGGAGAGATGCTTGGCAGCAGAGAAGAAGCAAGAGGGCAGCCAGGGAGGGATTTGCACACAGCTTGAAGTCCCCAGACCTCCTGATTCGAAACCAGGGAATGCCAGCTCTGCCTGTCAGGCCCCATTCCCTAGTGGGCACCCAGATTCAGGATCTGCCCTTTCCCAGCTATGAAACCACACCCAGGCTGCACCCTGAGCCCTGCCATTTGGAACTTTGCTCGCCAGGTGGGCTGAATGGCATGACTGTGTCAGGGGAAAGAAGGACCTAGGAGGTCTTCCGGGAACTGCCACGACATAGCAGTGCTCAGGAAAAGGCAGTCTCCTTTCTGTAGGCCGGATGCACACTGGAGTTTCCACTTGAGGCAAGGAAGCTCAGCTAGGTGATCCCTGGCTGAAGGCAAAGCAGAGAGTTTTTCAGTGGAGCGCTGGCCCCATCTGCTGGCCGACAAGCATGGGAGGAGAAACCTCGCTGCAAATGAGTTCCTGAAGTGCTTTCCAAGCAGGAGGCAGCATGGCTGCAATAGTTTAGAAAGTCTTGCTTAGGACTACCCTCTGGCAACAGGGTGGGTGCCAAGGGCATGTGGGTTGGAGGGTGCTCAGAAGTCGCAGGGGAGGCTTTGGGCACCCGGTGCTCTCTGATGGAAAACACTGCAGGCCCGAGCATCCATGAATTCCTGCAAGGCTTTGGAGTGGGAAAGCTGTGCTTAGCAGAAGGCTCCCTGCCAAGTGCTGCAGGCCTTTGTGGATGCTGAAGCAGCAGCTGCCTTGCAGGCTGCTGGTCCAGGGGCGTGTGTGCCCAGGTCCAGAGTGCTGTAGGAGGAGCTCCTAGCAAGGGGCGAGCAAGCACCTTGTTTCCTTGGCATAGACTGGCCTGTGCACCCTGAGGCCTGCCAGACGTGCAGACAGCGCAGGCAGCAAGGGCTTGTGGCAGGCAGATAAGGGGCAGCAGGCGTCTCACTTGAAAGTGGGCTCATGACTCTCTTGTTCTCCGGCCCCTGTGGCCGTGTGCAAGCACAGCCTCTGGACCTGCAGCTTCTGAGCAGTGCAAGAGACACACAGGAAACACCCAGGTGCCTTCTCTAGTGAACGGTGTTCCATCAAGGTCCTGCTTGCTGGCAGGGGCCTAGGCCAGCACAGGTCCTAGGGAGGCCAGGCTGAGGCTGGGATGGGTCCCGACCTAGCAGTGCTCAGGGCAAGCCTGGGACTGGAGGCCAGGCTGCAGGCTCATTCCAGCTTGGGCCTGGTGCAGAAAGCCTTCAGCTAGGACTTCCATGGGGTATAGTCAGCACAGTGGTTTTTGCCTGAAATCCATGTTCCTCACTCGGAGCCCCCTGCCTTTCAGCACACACTCCCTAGAAGTGTGTTCCTGAGGCAGTTGGACAGTTGGGGAAGTGGAGGCTCTCCCAGCATGGGAGGTCTGCCTAGAACCTTGCTCTGGCTGCAAAGAGGATTCCCTGCACCTCTGGCGCTGGGGTGAGATTTTCTGCACACAGGAGACACTTGGCACACACAGTGTTTCCCCATGGAAAGCACTGTGAGGAAGAATCTCTGCCAGGGATGCATGGCACTCTCCCATCGAAGCCCTCCATGCAGCAAGCTGTCATGGACTCGAGTGCAGGCCTTGGTGGCTGGAGAGACTGCAGCTCCTCTGGAGGCTCCGGGGCAATTGGCACACCCCTCCAAGGAAATGAGGCTTGTGGGATGAGCACTTTGCAAAGAATTGCAAGCAGCCTGCTCCTTTTGATGAGACACATGTGTGGGGAGAGAGACTTGACAGCAGAGAAGAAGCAAGAGGGCAATGAGGGATTGGATTTGCATGCAGCTTGGAGGCTCCATATCTCCTGCTTCGCAAGCAGGGAGTGCCAGGTCTGCCCATCATGCTCCGTTACCAGCTGGGCACCCAGTTTCAGGATCTGCCCTTTCCCAGCCATGAAACCACACCCAGGCTGCACCCTGAGCCCTGCCAAGGGGGACCCTTGCCCGCCAGGTGGGCTGAATTGCATGACTGTGTCAGGGGAGAGAAGGCCCTAGGAGGCCTTCAGGGAACTGCCTCAACATAGCCCCGCTCAGGAAAGGCACTCCTCTTTCTGTGACCGGATGCACAATGGAGTATCTGCTTGAGGCAAAGAAGCTCAGCTAGGCGATCCCTGGCTGAAGGCAAAGCAGAGAGTTTTTCGGTGGAGCGCTGGCACCATCTGCCGGCCGACAAGCATGGAAGGAGAATCCTCACTCCAAATGAGGTCCTGAGGAGCTTTCCAAGCAGCAGGCAGGCTGCCTCCAGAAGCTTAGAGAGTCCTGCTTCGGACTATCCTCCGGCAACAGAGTGGGTGCCAAGGGCACGTGGGTTGGAGGGTGCTCGGAAGCTGCAGGGGAGGTTTTCAGCATCCAGTGCTCTCCGATGGAACACACTGCAGGCGCGAGCATCCATGAACTCCTGCAAGGCTTTGGAGTGGGAAAGCTGTGCTTAGCAGAGGGCTCCCTGCCAAATGCTGCAGGCCTATGTGGATGGCGAAGCTGCAGCTGTCTTGCAGTCTGCTTGTCCAGAGGTGCGTGTGCCCTGGTCCAGAGTGCTGTAGGAGGAGCTCCTAGCAACGGGAGAGCAAGCACCTTGTTTCCTTGGCATAGAATGGCCTGTGCACACAGAGGCCTGTCAGCAGTGAAGACAACGCAGGCAGCAAGAGGGGTGGCAGGCAGCTAAGTGGCGGCAGGCATCCTGCTTGAAAGTGGGGTCATGACTGTTTTGTCCTCAGGCCCCAGTGTCCACGTGCACACACTGCCTCTGGACTTGCAGCTTCCGAGCAGTGCAAGAGAAACGCAAGCAACACCCTGGGGCCTTCTCGAATGAACGGTGCTCCATCGAGGTCCTGCTGGCTGGCAGTGGCCTAGGCCAGCAAAGGCCCTAGGGAGGCCAGGCTGAGGCTGGGATGGTTCCTGACCTAGCAGTGCCCAGGGCAAGCCTGGGACTGGAGGCCAGGCTGCAGGCTCATTCCAGCTTGGGCCTGGTGCAGAGAGCCTTCAGCTAAGACTTCCATGGGGAATGGTATGCGTAGTGATTTTTGCCTGCAATCCTCGTTCCTAACTCTCGCCAAACAGCCTGTTAGCCCACACTTGCTAGACGTGTGTTCCTGAGGCAGTTGGACAATAGGGCAAGTGGAGGCTCACCCAGCATGGGACGCCTGCCTTGAACATTGCCCTGGGTGCAAAGAGGATTCCCTGCACCTCTGGCACTGGGGAGAGCATTTCTGCACACAGGAGACACTTGGCAAACACAGTTTCTCCCCTCGGAAAGTACTGTGAGAAAGAGTCGCCATCCCGGATGCATGGCACTCTCCCTTCGAAGCCCTCCATGCAGCAGGCTTTCATGGACTCGGCTGCAGGCTTTGGTAGCTGGAGACACTGCAGCTCCTCTGGAGGCTCAGGGGCAATTGGCACACCCCTCCAAGGAAATGAGGCTAGTGTGATGAGCTCTTTCCAAAGAATGGCAAGCAGCCTGCTCCTGTCAATGAGACACACGTGTGGGGAGAGATGCTTGGCAGCAGAGAAGAAGCAAGAGGGCAGCCAGGGAGGGATTTGCACACAGCTTGAAGTCCCCAGACCTCCTGATTCGAAACCAGGGAATGCCAGCTCTGCCTGTCAGGCCCCATTCCCTAGTGGGCACCCAGATTCAGGATCTGCCCTTTCCCAGCTATGAAACCACACCCAGGCTGCACCCTGAGCCCTGCCATTTGGAACTTTGCTCGCCAGGTGGGCTGAATGGCATGACTGTGTCAGGGGAAAGAAGGACCTAGGAGGTCTTCCGGGAACTGCCACGACATAGCAGTGCTCAGGAAAAGGCAGTCTCCTTTCTGTAGGCCGGATGCACACTGGAGTTTCCACTTGAGGCAAGGAAGCTCAGCTAGGTGATCCCTGGCTGAAGGCAAAGCAGAGAGTTTTTCAGTGGAGCGCTGGCCCCATCTGCTGGCCGACAAGCATGGGAGGAGAAACCTCGCTGCAAATGAGTTCCTGAAGTGCTTTCCAAGCAGGAGGCAGCATGGCTGCAATAGTTTAGAAAGTCTTGCTTAGGACTACCCTCTGGCAACAGGGTGGGTGCCAAGGGCATGTGGGTTGGAGGGTGCTCAGAAGTCGCAGGGGAGGCTTTGGGCACCCGGTGCTCTCTGATGGAAAACACTGCAGGCCCGAGCATCCATGAATTCCTGCAAGGCTTTGGAGTGGGAAAGCTGTGCTTAGCAGAAGGCTCCCTGCCAAGTGCTGCAGGCCTTTGTGGATGCTGAAGCAGCAGCTGCCTTGCAGGCTGCTGGTCCAGGGGCGTGTGTGCCCAGGTCCAGAGTGCTGTAGGAGGAGCTCCTAGCAAGGGGCGAGCAAGCACCTTGTTTCCTTGGCATAGACTGGCCTGTGCACCCTGAGGCCTGCCAGACGTGCAGACAGCGCAGGCAGCAAGGGCTTGTGGCAGGCAGATAAGGGGCAGCAGGCGTCTCACTTGAAAGTGGGCTCATGACTCTCTTGTTCTCCGGCCCCTGTGGCCGTGTGCAAGCACAGCCTCTGGACCTGCAGCTTCTGAGCAGTGCAAGAGACACACAGGAAACACTCAGGTGCCTTCTCTAGTGAACGGTGTTCCATCAAGGTCCTGCTTGCTGGCAGGGGCCTAGGCCAGCACAGGTCCTAGGGAGGCCAGGCTGAGGCTGGGATGGGTCCCGACCTAGCAGTGCTCAGGGCAAGCCTGGGACTGGAGGCCAGGCTGCAGGCTCATTCCAGCTTGGGCCTGGTGCAGAAAGCCTTCAGCTAGGACTTCCATGGGGTATAGTCAGCACAGTGGTTTTTGCCTGAAATCCATGTTCCTCACTCGGAGCCCCCTGCCTTTCAGCACACACTCCCTAGAAGTGTGTTCCTGAGGCAGTTGGACAGTTGGGGAAGTGGAGGCTCTCCCAGCATGGGAGGTCTGCCTAGAACCTTGCTCTGGCTGCAAAGAGGATTCCCTGCACCTCTGGCGCTGGGGTGAGATTTTCTGCACACAGGAGACACTTGGCACACACAGTGTTTCCCCATGGAAAGCACTGTGAGGAAGAATCTCTGCCAGGGATGCATGGGACTCTCCCATCGAAGCCCTCCATGCAGCAAGCTGTCATGGACTCGAGTGCAGGCCTTGGTGGCTGGAGAGACTGCAGCTCCTCTGGAGGCTCCGGGGCAATTGGCACACCCCTCCAAGGAAATGAGGCTTGTGGGATGAGCACTTTGCAAAGAATTGCAAGCAGCCTGCTCCTTTTGATGAGACACATGTGTGGGGAGAGAGACTTGACAGCAGAGAAGAAGCAAGAGGGCAATGAGGGATTGGATTTGCATGCAGCTTGGAGGCTCCATATCTCCTGCTTCGCAAGCAGGGAGTGCCAGGTCTGCCCATCATGCTCCGTTACCAGCTGGGCACCCAGTTTCAGGATCTGCCCTTTCCCAGCCATGAAACCACACCCAGGCTGCACCCTGAGCCCTGCCAAGGGGGACCCTTGCCCGCCAGGTGGGCTGAATTGCATGACTGTGTCAGGGGAGAGAAGGCCCTAGGAGGCCTTCAGGGAACTGCCTCAACATAGCCCCGCTCAGGAAAGGCACTCCTCTTTCTGTGACCGGATGCACAATGGAGTATCTGCTTGAGGCAAAGAAGCTCAGCTAGGCGATCCCTGGCTGAAGGCAAAGCAGAGAGTTTTTCGGTGGAGCGCTGGCACCATCTGCCGGCCGACAAGCATGGAAGGAGAATCCTCACTCCAAATGAGTTCCTGAGGAGCTTTCCAAGCAGCAGGCAGGCTGCCTCCAGAAGCTTAGAGAGTCCTGCTTCGGACTATCCTCCGGCAACAGAGTGGGTGCCAAGGGCACGTGGGTTGGAGGGTGCTCGGAAGCTGCAGGGGAGGTTTTCAGCATCCAGTGCTCTCCGATGGAACACACTGCAGGCGCGAGCATCCATGAACTCCTGCAAGGCTTTGGAGTGGGAAAGCTGTGCTTAGCAGAGGGCTCCCTGCCAAATGCTGCAGGCCTATGTGGATGGCGAAGCTGCAGCTGTCTTGCAGTCTGCTTGTCCAGAGGTGCGTGTGCCCTGGTCCAGAGTGCTGTAGGAGGAGCTCCTAGCAACGGGAGAGCAAGCACCTTGTTTCCTTGGCATAGACTGGCCTGTGCACACAGAGGCCTGTCAGCAGTGAAGACAACGCAGGCAGCAAGAGGGGTGGCAGGCAGCTAAGTGGCGGCAGGCGTCCTGCTTGAAAGTGGGGTCATGACTGTTTTGTCCTCAGGCCCCAGTGTCCACGTGCACACACTGCCTCTGGACCTGCAGCTTCCGAGCAGTGCAAGAGAAACACAAGCAACACCCTGGGGCCTTCTCGAATGAACGGTGCTCCATCGAGGTCCTGCTGGCTGGCAGTGGCCTAGGCCAGCAAAGGCCCTAGGGAGGCCAGGCTGAGGCTGGGATGGTTCCTGACCTAGCAGTGCCCAGGGCAAGCCTGGGACTGGAGGCCAGGCTGCAGGCTCATTCCAGCTTGGGCCTGGTGCAGAGAGCCTTCAGCTAAGACTTCCATGGGGAATGGTATGCGTAGTGATTTTTGCCTGCAATCCTCGTTCCTAACTCTCGCCAAACAGCCTGTTAGCCCACACTTGCTAGACGTGTGTTCCTGAGGCAGTTGGACAATAGGGCAAGTGGAGGCTCACCCAGCATGGGACGCCTGCCTTGAACATTGCCCTGGGTGCAAAGAGGATTCCCTGCACCTCTGGCACTGGGGAGAGCATTTCTGCACACAGGAGACACTTGGCAAACACAGTTTCTCCCCTCGGAAAGTACTGTGAGAAAGAGTCGCCATCCCGGATGCATGGCACTCTCCCTTCGAAGCCCTCCATGCAGCAGGCTTTCATGGACTCGGCTGCAGGCTTTGGTAGCTGGAGACACTGCAGCTCCTCTGGAGGCTCAGGGGCAATTGGCACACCCCTCCAAGGAAATGAGGCTAGTGTGATGAGCTCTTTCCAAAGAATGGCAAGCAGCCTGCTCCTGTCAATGAGACACACGTGTGGGGAGAGATGCTTGGCAGCAGAGAAGAAGCAAGAGGGCAGCCAGGGAGGGATTTGCACACAGCTTGAAGTCCCCAGACCTCCTGATTCGAAACCAGGGAATGCCAGCTCTGCCTGTCAGGCCCCATTCCCTAGTGGGCACCCAGATTCAGGATCTGCCCTTTCCCAGCTATGAAACCACACCCAGGCTGCACCCTGAGCCCTGCCATTTGGAACTTTGCTCGCCAGGTGGGCTGAATGGCATGACTGTGTCAGGGGAAAGAAGGACCTAGGAGGTCTTCCGGGAACTGCCACGACATAGCAGTGCTCAGGAAAAGGCAGTCTCCTTTCTGTAGGCCGGATGCACACTGGAGTTTCCACTTGAGGCAAGGAAGCTCAGCTAGGTGATCCCTGGCTGAAGGCAAAGCAGAGAGTTTTTCAGTGGAGCGCTGGCCCCATCTGCTGGCCGACAAGCATGGGAGGAGAAACCTCGCTGCAAATGAGTTCCTGAAGTGCTTTCCAAGCAGGAGGCAGCATGGCTGCAATAGTTTAGAAAGTCTTGCTTAGGACTACCCTCTGGCAACAGGGTGGGTGCCAAGGGCATGTGGGTTGGAGGGTGCTCAGAAGTCGCAGGGGAGGCTTTGGGCACCCGGTGCTCTCTGATGGAAAACACTGCAGGCCCGAGCATCCATGAATTCCTGCAAGGCTTTGGAGTGGGAAAGCTGTGCTTAGCAGAAGGCTCCCTGCCAAGTGCTGCAGGCCTTTGTGGATGCTGAAGCAGCAGCTGCCTTGCAGGCTGCTGGTCCAGGGGCGTGTGTGCCCAGGTCCAGAGTGCTGTAGGAGGAGCTCCTAGCAAGGGGCGAGCAAGCACCTTGTTTCCTTGGCATAGACTGGCCTGTGCACCCTGAGGCCTGCCAGACGTGCAGACAGCGCAGGCAGCAAGGGCTTGTGGCAGGCAGATAAGGGGCAGCAGGCGTCTCACTTGAAAGTGGGCTCATGACTCTCTTGTTCTCCGGCCCCTGTGGCCGTGTGCAAGCACAGCCTCTGGACCTGCAGCTTCTGAGCAGTGCAAGAGACACACAGGAAACACTCAGGTGCCTTCTCTAGTGAACGGTGTTCCATCAAGGTCCTGCTTGCTGGCAGGGGCCTAGGCCAGCACAGGTCCTAGGGAGGCCAGGCTGAGGCTGGGATGGGTCCCGACCTAGCAGTGCTCAGGGCAAGCCTGGGACTGGAGGCCAGGCTGCAGGCTCATTCCAGCTTGGGCCTGGTGCAGAAAGCCTTCAGCTAGGACTTCCATGGGGTATAGTCAGCACAGTGGTTTTTGCCTGAAATCCATGTTCCTCACTCGGAGCCCCCTGCCTTTCAGCACACACTCCCTAGAAGTGTGTTCCTGAGGCAGTTGGACAGTTGGGGAAGTGGAGGCTCTCCCAGCATGGGAGGTCTGCCTAGAACCTTGCTCTGGCTGCAAAGAGGATTCCCTGCACCTCTGGCGCTGGGGTGAGATTTTCTGCACACAGGAGACACTTGGCACACACAGTGTTTCCCCATGGAAAGCACTGTGAGGAAGAATCTCTGCCAGGGATGCATGGGACTCTCCCATCGAAGCCCTCCATGCAGCAAGCTGTCATGGACTCGAGTGCAGGCCTTGGTGGCTGGAGAGACTGCAGCTCCTCTGGAGGCTCCGGGGCAATTGGCACACCCCTCCAAGGAAATGAGGCTTGTGGGATGAGCACTTTGCAAAGAATTGCAAGCAGCCTGCTCCTTTTGATGAGACACATGTGTGGGGAGAGAGACTTGACAGCAGAGAAGAAGCAAGAGGGCAATGAGGGATTGGATTTGCATGCAGCTTGGAGGCTCCATATCTCCTGCTTCGCAAGCAGGGAGTGCCAGGTCTGCCCATCATGCTCCGTTACCAGCTGGGCACCCAGTTTCAGGATCTGCCCTTTCCCAGCCATGAAACCACACCCAGGCTGCACCCTGAGCCCTGCCAAGGGGGACCCTTGCCCGCCAGGTGGGCTGAATTGCATGACTGTGTCAGGGGAGAGAAGGCCCTAGGAGGCCTTCAGGGAACTGCCTCAACATAGCCCCGCTCAGGAAAGGCACTCCTCTTTCTGTGACCGGATGCACAATGGAGTATCTGCTTGAGGCAAAGAAGCTCAGCTAGGCGATCCCTGGCTGAAGGCAAAGCAGAGAGTTTTTCGGTGGAGCGCTGGCACCATCTGCCGGCCGACAAGCATGGAAGGAGAATCCTCACTCCAAATGAGTTCCTGAGGAGCTTTCCAAGCAGCAGGCAGGCTGCCTCCAGAAGCTTAGAGAGTCCTGCTTCGGACTATCCTCCGGCAACAGAGTGGGTGCCAAGGGCACGTGGGTTGGAGGGTGCTCGGAAGCTGCAGGGGAGGTTTTCAGCATCCAGTGCTCTCCGATGGAACACACTGCAGGCGCGAGCATCCATGAACTCCTGCAAGGCTTTGGAGTGGGAAAGCTGTGCTTAGCAGAGGGCTCCCTGCCAAATGCTGCAGGCCTATGTGGATGGCGAAGCTGCAGCTGTCTTGCAGTCTGCTTGTCCAGAGGTGCGTGTGCCCTGGTCCAGAGTGCTGTAGGAGGAGCTCCTAGCAACGGGAGAGCAAGCACCTTGTTTCCTTGGCATAGACTGGCCTGTGCACACAGAGGCCTGTCAGCAGTGAAGACAACGCAGGCAGCAAGAGGGGTGGCAGGCAGCTAAGTGGCGGCAGGCGTCCTGCTTGAAAGTGGGGTCATGACTGTTTTGTCCTCAGGCCCCAGTGTCCACGTGCACACACTGCCTCTGGACCTGCAGCTTCCGAGCAGTGCAAGAGAAACACAAGCAACACCCTGGGGCCTTCTCGAATGAACGGTGCTCCATCGAGGTCCTGCTGGCTGGCAGTGGCCTAGGCCAGCAAAGGCCCTAGGGAGGCCAGGCTGAGGCTGGGATGGTTCCTGACCTAGCAGTGCCCAGGGCAAGCCTGGGACTGGAGGCCAGGCTGCAGGCTCATTCCAGCTTGGGCCTGGTGCAGAGAGCCTTCAGCTAAGACTTCCATGGGGAATGGTATGCGTAGTGATTTTTGCCTGCAATCCTCGTTCCTAACTCTCGCCAAACAGCCTGTTAGCCCACACTTGCTAGACGTGTGTTCCTGAGGCAGTTGGACAATAGGGCAAGTGGAGGCTCACCCAGCATGGGACGCCTGCCTTGAACATTGCTCTGGGTGCAAAGAGGATTCCCTGCACCTCTGGCACTGGGGAGAGCATTTCTGCACACAGGAGACACTTGGCAAACACAGTTTCTCCCCTCGGAAAGTACTGTGAGAAAGAGTCGCCATCCCGGATGCATGGCACTCTCCCTTCGAAGCCCTCCATGCAGCAGGCTTTCATGGACTCGGCTGCAGGCTTTGGTAGCTGGAGACACTGCAGCTCCTCTGGAGGCTCAGGGGCAATTGGCACACCCCTCCAAGGAAATGAGGCTAGTGTGATGAGCTCTTTCCAAAGAATGGCAAGCAGCCTGCTCCTTTCAATGAGACACACGTGTGGGGAGAGATGCTTGGCAGCAGAGAAGAAGCAAGAGGGCAGCCAGGGAGGGATTTGCACACAGCTTGAAGTCCCCAGACCTCCTGATTCGAAACCAGGGAATGCCAGCTCTGCCTGTCAGGCCCCATTCCCTAGTGGGCACCCAGATTCAGGATCTGCCCTTTCCCAGCTATGAAACCACACCCAGGCTGCACCCTGAGCCCTGCCAAGTTGGAACTTTGCTCGCCAGGTGGGCTGAATGGCATGACTGTGTCAGGGGAAAGAAGGACCTAGGAGGCCTTCCGGGAGCTGCCACGACATAGCAGTGCTCAGGAAAAGGCAGTCTCCTTTCTGTAGGCCGGATGCACACTGGAGTTTCCGCTTGAGGCAAGGAAGCTCAGCTAGGTGATCCCTGGCTGAAGGCAAAGCAGAGAGTTTTTCAGTGGAGCGCTGGCCCCATCTGCTGGCCGACAAGCATAGGAGGAGAAACCTCGCTGCAAATGAGTTCCTGAAGTGCTTTCCAAGCAGGAGGCAGCATGGCTGCAATAGTTTAGAAAGTCTTGCTTAGGACTACCCTCTGGCAACAGGGTGGGTGCCAAGGGCATGTGGGTTGGAGGGTGCTCAGAAGTCGCAGGGGAGGCTTTGGGCACCCGGTGCTCTCTGATGGAAAACACTGCAGGCCCGAGCATCCATGAATTCCTGCAAGGCTTTGGAGTGGGAAAGCTGTGCTTAGCAGAAGGCTCCCTGCCAAGTGCTGCAGGCCTTTGTGGATGCTGAAGCAGCAGCTGCCTTGCAGGCTGCTGGTCCAGGGGCGTGTGTGCCCAGGTCCAGAGTGCTGTAGGAGGAGCTCCTAGCAAGGGGCGAGCAAGCACCTTGTTTCCTTGGCATAGACTGGCCTGTGCACCCTGAGGCCTGCCAGACGTGCAGACAGCGCAGGCAGCAAGGGCTTGTGGCAGGCAGATAAGGGGCAGCAGGCGTCTCACTTGAAAGTGGGCTCATGACTCTCTTGTTCTCCGGCCCCTGTGGCCGTGTGCAAGCACAGCCTCTGGACCTGCAGCTTCTGAGCAGTGCAAGAGACACACAGGAAACACTCAGGTGCCTTCTCTAGTGAACGGTGTTCCATCAAGGTCCTGCTTGCTGGCAGGGGCCTAGGCCAGCACAGGTCCTAGGGAGGCCAGGCTGAGGCTGGGATGGGTCCCGACCTAGCAGTGCTCAGGGCAAGCCTGGGACTGGAGGCCAGGCTGCAGGCTCATTCCAGCTTGGGCCTGGTGCAGAAAGCCTTCAGCTAGGACTTCCATGGGGTATAGTCAGCACAGTGGTTTTTGCCTGAAATCCATGTTCCTCACTCGGAGCCCCCTGCCTTTCAGCACACACTCCCTAGAAGTGTGTTCCTGAGGCAGTTGGACAGTTGGGGAAGTGGAGGCTCTCCCAGCATGGGAGGTCTGCCTAGAACCTTGCTCTGGCTGCAAAGAGGATTCCCTGCACCTCTGGCGCTGGGGTGAGATTTTCTGCACACAGGAGACACTTGGCACACACAGTGTTTCCCCATGGAAAGCACTGTGAGGAAGAATCTCTGCCAGGGATGCATGGCACTCTCCCATCGAAGCCCTCCATGCAGCAAGCTGTCATGGACTCGAGTGCAGGCCTTGGTGGCTGGAGAGACTGCAGCTCCTCTGGAGGCTCCGGGGCAATTGGCACACCCCTCCAAGGAAATGAGGCTTGTGGGATGAGCACTTTGCAAAGAATTGCAAGCAGCCTGCTCCTTTTGATGAGACACATGTGTGGGGAGAGAGACTTGACAGCAGAGAAGAAGCAAGAGGGCAATGAGGGATTGGATTTGCATGCAGCTTGGAGGCTCCATATCTCCTGCTTCGCAAGCAGGGAGTGCCAGGTCTGCCCATCATGCTCCGTTACCAGCTGGGCACCCAGTTTCAGGATCTGCCCTTTCCCAGCCATGAAACCACACCCAGGCTGCACCCTGAGCCCTGCCAAGGGGGACCCTTGCCCGCCAGGTGGGCTGAATTGCATGACTGTGTCAGGGGAGAGAAGGCCCTAGGAGGCCTTCAGGGAACTGCCTCAACATAGCCCCGCTCAGGAAAGGCACTCCTCTTTCTGTGACCGGATGCACAATGGAGTATCTGCTTGAGGCAAAGAAGCTCAGCTAGGCGATCCCTGGCTGAAGGCAAAGCAGAGAGTTTTTCGGTGGAGCGCTGGCACCATCTGCCAGCCGACAAGCATGGAAGGAGAATCCTCACTCCAAATGAGGTCCTGAGGAGCTTTCCAAGCAGCAGGCAGGCTGCCTCCAGAAGCTTAGAGAGTCCTGCTTCGGACTATCCTCCGGCAACAGAGTGGGTGCCAAGGGCATGTGGGTTGGAGGGTGCTCGGAAGCTGCAGGGGAGGTTTTCAGCATCCAGTGCTCTCCGATGGAACACACTGCAGGCGCGAGCATCCATGAACTCCTGCAAGGCTTTGGAGTGGGAAAGCTGTGCTTAGCAGAGGGCTCCCTGCCAAATGCTGCAGGCCTATGTGGATGGCGAAGCTGCAGCTGTCTTGCAGTCTGCTTGTCCAGAGGTGCGTGTGCCCTGGTCCAGAGTGCTGTAGGAGGAGCTCCTAGCAACGGGAGAGCAAGCACCTTGTTTCCTTGGCATAGAATGGCCTGTGCACACAGAGGCCTGTCAGCAGTGAAGACAACGCAGGCAGCAAGAGGGGTGGCAGGCAGCTAAGTGGCGGCAGGCATCCTGCTTGAAAGTGGGGTCATGACTGTTTTGTCCTCAGGCCCCAGTGTCCACGTGCACACACTGCCTCTGGACTTGCAGCTTCCGAGCAGTGCAAGAGAAACGCAAGCAACACCCTGGGGCCTTCTCGAATGAACGGTGCTCCATCGAGGTCCTGCTGGCTGGCAGTGGCCTAGGCCAGCAAAGGCCCTAGGGAGGCCAGGCTGAGGCTGGGATGGTTCCTGACCTAGCAGTGCCCAGGGCAAGCCTGGGACTGGAGGCCAGGCTGCAGGCTCATTCCAGCTTGGGCCTGGTGCAGAGAGCCTTCAGCTAAGACTTCCATGGGGAATGGTATGCGTAGTGATTTTTGCCTGCAATCCTCGTTCCTAACTCTCGCCAAACAGCCTGTTAGCCCACACTTGCTAGACGTGTGTTCCTGAGGCAGTTGGACAATAGGGCAAGTGGAGGCTCACCCAGCATGGGACGCCTGCCTTGAACATTGCCCTGGGTGCAAAGAGGATTCCCTGCACCTCTGGCACTGGGGAGAGCATTTCTGCACACAGGAGACACTTGGCAAACACAGTTTCTCCCCTCGGAAAGTACTGTGAGAAAGAGTCGCCATCCCGGATGCATGGCACTCTCCCTTCGAAGCCCTCCATGCAGCAGGCTTTCATGGACTCGGCTGCAGGCTTTGGTAGCTGGAGACACTGCAGCTCCTCTGGAGGCTCAGGGGCAATTGGCACACCCCTCCAAGGAAATGAGGCTAGTGTGATGAGCTCTTTCCAAAGAATGGCAAGCAGCCTGCTCCTGTCAATGAGACACACGTGTGGGGAGAGATGCTTGGCAGCAGAGAAGAAGCAAGAGGGCAGCCAGGGAGGGATTTGCACACAGCTTGAAGTCCCCAGACCTCCTGATTCGAAACCAGGGAATGCCAGCTCTGCCTGTCAGGCCCCATTCCCTAGTGGGCACCCAGATTCAGGATCTGCCCTTTCCCAGCTATGAAACCACACCCAGGCTGCACCCTGAGCCCTGCCATTTGGAACTTTGCTCGCCAGGTGGGCTGAATGGCATGACTGTGTCAGGGGAAAGAAGGACCTAGGAGGCCTTCAGGGAACTGCCTCAACATAGCCCCGCTCAGGAAAGGCACTCCTCTTTCTGTGACCGGATGCACAATGGAGTATCTGCTTGAGGCAAAGAAGCTCAGCTAGGCGATCCCTGGCTGAAGGCAAAGCAGAGAGTTTTTCAGTGGAGCGCTGGCCCCATCTGCTGGCCGACAAGCATGGGAGGAGAAACCTCGCTGCAAATGAGTTCCTGAAGTGCTTTCCAAGCAGGAGGCAGCATGGCTGCAATAGTTTAGAAAGTCTTGCTTAGGACTACCCTCTGGCAACAGGGTGGGTGCCAAGGGCATGTGGGTTGGAGGGTGCTCAGAAGTCGCAGGGGAGGCTTTGGGCACCCGGTGCTCTCTGATGGAAAACACTGCAGGCCCGAGCATCCATGAATTCCTGCAAGGCTTTGGAGTGGGAAAGCTGTGCTTAGCAGAAGGCTCCCTGCCAAGTGCTGCAGGCCTTTGTGGATGCTGAAGCAGCAGCTGCCTTGCAGGCTGCTGGTCCAGGGGCGTGTGTGCCCAGGTCCAGAGTGCTGTAGGAGGAGCTCCTAGCAAGGGGCGAGCAAGCACCTTGTTTCCTTGGCATAGACTGGCCTGTGCACCCTGAGGCCTGCCAGACGTGCAGACAGCGCAGGCAGCAAGGGCTTGTGGCAGGCAGATAAGGGGCAGCAGGCGTCTCACTTGAAAGTGGGCTCATGACTCTCTTGTTCTCCGGCCCCTGTGGCCGTGTGCAAGCACAGCCTCTGGACCTGCAGCTTCTGAGCAGTGCAAGAGACACACAGGAAACACTCAGGTGCCTTCTCTAGTGAACGGTGTTCCATCAAGGTCCTGCTTGCTGGCAGGGGCCTAGGCCAGCACAGGTCCTAGGGAGGCCAGGCTGAGGCTGGGATGGGTCCCGACCTAGCAGTGCTCAGGGCAAGCCTGGGACTGGAGGCCAGGCTGCAGGCTCATTCCAGCTTGGGCCTGGTGCAGAAAGCCTTCAGCTAGGACTTCCATGGGGTATAGTCAGCACAGTGGTTTTTGCCTGAAATCCATGTTCCTCACTCGGAGCCCCCTGCCTTTCAGCACACACTCCCTAGAAGTGTGTTCCTGAGGCAGTTGGACAGTTGGGGAAGTGGAGGCTCTCCCAGCATGGGAGGTCTGCCTAGAACCTTGCTCTGGCTGCAAAGAGGATTCCCTGCACCTCTGGCGCTGGGGTGAGATTTTCTGCACACAGGAGACACTTGGCACACACAGTGTTTCCCCATGGAAAGCACTGTGAGGAAGAATCTCTGCCAGGGATGCATGGGACTCTCCCATCGAAGCCCTCCATGCAGCAAGCTGTCATGGACTCGAGTGCAGGCCTTGGTGGCTGGAGAGACTGCAGCTCCTCTGGAGGCTCCGGGGCAATTGGCACACCCCTCCAAGGAAATGAGGCTTGTGGGATGAGCACTTTGCAAAGAATTGCAAGCAGCCTGCTCCTTTTGATGAGACACATGTGTGGGGAGAGAGACTTGACAGCAGAGAAGAAGCAAGAGGGCAATGAGGGATTGGATTTGCATGCAGCTTGGAGGCTCCATATCTCCTGCTTCGCAAGCAGGGAGTGCCAGGTCTGCCCATCATGCTCCGTTACCAGCTGGGCACCCAGTTTCAGGATCTGCCCTTTCCCAGCCATGAAACCACACCCAGGCTGCACCCTGAGCCCTGCCAAGGGGGACCCTTGCCCGCCAGGTGGGCTGAATTGCATGACTGTGTCAGGGGAGAGAAGGCCCTAGGAGGCCTTCAGGGAACTGCCTCAACATAGCCCCGCTCAGGAAAGGCACTCCTCTTTCTGTGACCGGATGCACAATGGAGTATCTGCTTGAGGCAAAGAAGCTCAGCTAGGCGATCCCTGGCTGAAGGCAAAGCAGAGAGTTTTTCGGTGGAGCGCTGGCACCATCTGCCGGCCGACAAGCATGGAAGGAGAATCCTCACTCCAAATGAGGTCCTGAGGAGCTTTCCAAGCAGCAGGCAGGCTGCCTCCAGAAGCTTAGAGAGTCCTGCTTCGGACTATCCTCCGGCAACAGAGTGGGTGCCAAGGGCACGTGGGTTGGAGGGTGCTCGGAAGCTGCAGGGGAGGTTTTCAGCATCCAGTGCTCTCCGATGGAACACACTGCAGGCGCGAGCATCCATGAACTCCTGCAAGGCTTTGGAGTGGGAAAGCTGTGCTTAGCAGAGGGCTCCCTGCCAAATGCTGCAGGCCTATGTGGATGGCGAAGCTGCAGCTGTCTTGCAGTCTGCTTGTCCAGAAGTGCGTGTGCCCTGGTCCAGAGTGCTGTAGGAGGAGCTCCTAGCAACGGGAGAGCAAGCACCTTGTTTCCTTGGCATAGAATGGCCTGTGCACACAGAGGCCTGTCAGCAGTGAAGACAACGCAGGCAGCAAGAGGGGTGGCAGGCAGCTAAGTGGCGGCAGGCGTCCTGCTTGAAAGTGGGGTCATGACTGTTTTGTCCTCAGGCCCCAGTGTCCACGTGCACACACTGCCTCTGGACTTGCAGCTTCCGAGCAGTGCAAGAGAAACACAAGCAACACCCTGGGGCCTTCTCGAATGAACGGTGCTCCATCGAGGTCCTGCTGGCTGGCAGTGGCCTAGGCCAGCAAAGGCCCTAGGGAGGCCAGGCTGAGGCTGGGATGGTTCCTGACCTAGCAGTGCCCAGGGCAAGCCTGGGACTGGAGGCCAGGCTGCAGGCTCATTCCAGCTTGGGCCTGGTGCAGAGAGCCTTCAGCTAAGACTTCCATGGGGAATGGTATGCGTAGTGATTTTTGCCTGCAATCCTCGTTCCTAACTCTCGCCAAACAGCCTGTTAGCCCACACTTGCTAGACGTGTGTTCCTGAGGCAGTTGGACAATAGGGCAAGTGGAGGCTCACCCAGCATGGGACGCCTGCCTTGAACATTGCCCTGGGTGCAAAGAGGATTCCCTGCACCTCTGGCACTGGGGAGAGCATTTCTGCACACAGGAGACACTTGGCAAACACAGTTTCTCCCCTCGGAAAGTACTGTGAGAAAGAGTCGCCATCCCGGATGCATGGCACTCTCCCTTCGAAGCCCTCCATGCAGCAGGCTTTCATGGACTCGGCTGCAGGCTTTGGTAGCTGGAGACACTGCAGCTCCTCTGGAGGCTCAGGGGCAATTGGCACACCCCTCCAAGGAAATGAGGCTAGTGTGATGAGCTCTTTCCAAAGAATGGCAAGCAGCCTGCTCCTTTCAATGAGACACACGTGTGGGGAGAGATGCTTGGCAGCAGAGAAGAAGCAAGAGGGCAGCCAGGGAGGGATTTGCACACAGCTTGAAGTCCCCAGACCTCCTGATTCGAAACCAGGGAATGCCAGCTCTGCCTGTCAGGCCCCATTCCCTAGTGGGCACCCAGATTCAGGATCTGCCCTTTCCCAGCTATGAAACCACACCCAGGCTGCACCCTGAGCCCTGCCAAGTTGGAACTTTGCTCGCCAGGTGGGCTGAATGGCATGACTGTGTCAGGGGAAAGAAGGACCTAGGAGGCCTTCCGGGAACTGCCACGACATAGCAGTGCTCAGGAAAAGGCAGTCTCCTTTCTGTAGGCCGGATGCACACTGGAGTTTCCGCTTGAGGCAAGGAAGCTCAGCTAGGTGATCCCTGGCTGAAGGCAAAGCAGAGAGTTTTTCAGTGGAGCGCTGGCCCCATCTGCTGGCCGACAAGCATAGGAGGAGAAACCTCGCTGCAAATGAGTTCCTGAAGTGCTTTCCAAGCAGGAGGCAGCATGGCTGCAATAGTTTAGAAAGTCTTGCTTAGGACTACCCTCTGGCAACAGGGTGGGTGCCAAGGGCATGTGGGTTGGAGGGTGCTCAGAAGTCGCAGGGGAGGCTTTGGGCACCCGGTGCTCTCTGATGGAAAACACTGCAGGCCCGAGCATCCATGAATTCCTGCAAGGCTTTGGAGTGGGAAAGCTGTGCTTAGCAGAAGGCTCCCTGCCAAGTGCTGCAGGCCTTTGTGGATGCTGAAGCAGCAGCTGCCTTGCAGGCTGCTGGTCCAGGGGCGTGTGTGCCCAGGTCCAGAGTGCTGTAGGAGGAGCTCCTAGCAAGGGGCGAGCAAGCACCTTGTTTCCTTGGCATAGACTGGCCTGTGCACCCTGAGGCCTGCCAGACGTGCAGACAGCGCAGGCAGCAAGGGCTTGTGGCAGGCAGATAAGGGGCAGCAGGCGTCTCACTTGAAAGTGGGCTCATGACTCTCTTGTTCTCCGGCCCCTGTGGCCGTGTGCAAGCACAGCCTCTGGACCTGCAGCTTCTGAGCAGTGCAAGAGACACACAGGAAACACCCAGGTGCCTTCTCTAGTGAACGGTGTTCCATCAAGGTCCTGCTTGCTGGCAGGGGCCTAGGCCAGCACAGGTCCTAGGGAGGCCAGGCTGAGGCTGGGATGGGTCCCGACCTAGCAGTGCTCAGGGCAAGCCTGGGACTGGAGGCCAGGCTGCAGGCTCATTCCAGCTTGGGCCTGGTGCAGAAAGCCTTCAGCTAGGACTTCCATGGGGTATAGTCAGCACAGTGGTTTTTGCCTGAAATCCATGTTCCTCACTCGGAGCCCCCTGCCTTTCAGCACACACTCCCTAGAAGTGTGTTCCTGAGGCAGTTGGACAGTTGGGGAAGTGGAGGCTCTCCCAGCATGGGAGGTCTGCCTAGAACCTTGCTCTGGCTGCAAAGAGGATTCCCTGCACCTCTGGCGCTGGGGTGAGATTTTCTGCACACAGGAGACACTTGGCACACACAGTGTTTCCCCATGGAAAGCACTGTGAGGAAGAATCTCTGCCAGGGATGCATGGCACTCTCCCATCGAAGCCCTCCATGCAGCAAGCTGTCATGGACTCGAGTGCAGGCCTTGGTGGCTGGAGAGACTGCAGCTCCTCTGGAGGCTCCGGGGCAATTGGCACACCCCTCCAAGGAAATGAGGCTTGTGGGATGAGCACTTTGCAAAGAATTGCAAGCAGCCTGCTCCTTTTGATGAGACACATGTGTGGGGAGAGAGACTTGACAGCAGAGAAGAAGCAAGAGGGCAATGAGGGATTGGATTTGCATGCAGCTTGGAGGCTCCATATCTCCTGCTTCGCAAGCAGGGAGTGCCAGGTCTGCCCATCATGCTCCGTTACCAGCTGGGCACCCAGTTTCAGGATCTGCCCTTTCCCAGCCATGAAACCACACCCAGGCTGCACCCTGAGCCCTGCCAAGGGGGACCCTTGCCCGCCAGGTGGGCTGAATTGCATGACTGTGTCAGGGGAGAGAAGGCCCTAGGAGGCCTTCAGGGAACTGCCTCAACATAGCCCCGCTCAGGAAAGGCACTCCTCTTTCTGTGACCGGATGCACAATGGAGTATCTGCTTGAGGCAAAGAAGCTCAGCTAGGCGATCCCTGGCTGAAGGCAAAGCAGAGAGTTTTTCGGTGGAGCGCTGGCACCATCTGCCGGCCGACAAGCATGGAAGGAGAATCCTCACTCCAAATGAGGTCCTGAGGAGCTTTCCAAGCAGCAGGCAGGCTGCCTCCAGAAGCTTAGAGAGTCCTGCTTCGGACTATCCTCCGGCAACAGAGTGGGTGCCAAGGGCACGTGGGTTGGAGGGTGCTCGGAAGCTGCAGGGGAGGTTTTCAGCATCCAGTGCTCTCCGATGGAACACACTGCAGGCGCGAGCATCCATGAACTCCTGCAAGGCTTTGGAGTGGGAAAGCTGTGCTTAGCAGAGGGCTCCCTGCCAAATGCTGCAGGCCTATGTGGATGGCGAAGCTGCAGCTGTCTTGCAGTCTGCTTGTCCAGAAGTGCGTGTGCCCTGGTCCAGAGTGCTGTAGGAGGAGCTCCTAGCAACGGGAGAGCAAGCACCTTGTTTCCTTGGCATAGACTGGCCTGTGCACACAGAGGCCTGTCAGCAGTGAAGACAACGCAGGCAGCAAGAGGGGTGGCAGGCAGCTAAGTGGCGGCAGGCGTCCTGCTTGAAAGTGGGGTCATGACTGTTTTGTCCTCAGGCCCCAGTGTCCACGTGCACACACTGCCTCTGGACTTGCAGCTTCCGAGCAGTGCAAGAGAAACACAAGCAACACCCTGGGGCCTTCTCGAATGAACGGTGCTCCATCGAGGTCCTGCTGGCTGGCAGTGGCCTAGGCCAGCAAAGGCCCTAGGGAGGCCAGGCTGAGGCTGGGATGGTTCCTGACCTAGCAGTGCCCAGGGCAAGCCTGGGACTGGAGGCCAGGCTGCAGGCTCATTCCAGCTTGGGCCTGGTGCAGAGAGCCTTCAGCTAAGACTTCCATGGGGAATGGTATGCGTAGTGATTTTTGCCTGCAATCCTCGTTCCTAACTCTCGCCAAACAGCCTGTTAGCCCACACTTGCTAGACGTGTGTTCCTGAGGCAGTTGGACAATAGGGCAAGTGGAGGCTCACCCAGCATGGGACGCCTGCCTTGAACATTGCCCTGGGTGCAAAGAGGATTCCCTGCACCTCTGGCACTGGGGAGAGCATTTCTGCACACAGGAGACACTTGGCAAACACAGTTTCTCCCCTCGGAAAGTACTGTGAGAAAGAGTCGCCATCCCGGATGCATGGCACTCTCCCTTCGAAGCCCTCCATGCAGCAGGCTTTCATGGACTCGGCTGCAGGCTTTGGTAGCTGGAGACACTGCAGCTCCTCTGGAGGCTCAGGGGCAATTGGCACACCCCTCCAAGGAAATGAGGCTAGTGTGATGAGCTCTTTCCAAAGAATGGCAAGCAGCCTGCTCCTTTCAATGAGACACACGTGTGGGGAGAGATGCTTGGCAGCAGAGAAGAAGCAAGAGGGCAGCCAGGGAGGGATTTGCACACAGCTTGAAGTCCCCAGACCTCCTGATTCGAAACCAGGGAATGCCAGCTCTGCCTGTCAGGCCCCATTCCCTAGTGGGCACCCAGATTCAGGATCTGCCCTTTCCCAGCTATGAAACCACACCCAGGCTGCACCCTGAGCCCTGCCAAGTTGGAACTTTGCTCGCCAGGTGGGCTGAATGGCATGACTGTGTCAGGGGAAAGAAGGACCTAGGAGGCCTTCCGGGAACTGCCACGACATAGCAGTGCTCAGGAAAAGGCAGTCTCCTTTCTGTAGGCCGGATGCACACTGGAGTTTCCGCTTGAGGCAAGGAAGCTCAGCTAGGTGATCCCTGGCTGAAGGCAAAGCAGAGAGTTTTTCAGTGGAGCGCTGGCCCCATCTGCTGGCCGACAAGCATAGGAGGAGAAACCTCGCTGCAAATGAGTTCCTGAAGTGCTTTCCAAGCAGGAGGCAGCATGGCTGCAATAGTTTAGAAAGTCTTGCTTAGGACTACCCTCTGGCAACAGGGTGGGTGCCAAGGGCATGTGGGTTGGAGGGTGCTCAGAAGTCGCAGGGGAGGCTTTGGGCACCCGGTGCTCTCTGATGGAAAACACTGCAGGCCCGAGCATCCATGAATTCCTGCAAGGCTTTGGAGTGGGAAAGCTGTGCTTAGCAGAAGGCTCCCTGCCAAGTGCTGCAGGCCTTTGTGGATGCTGAAGCAGCAGCTGCCTTGCAGGCTGCTGGTCCAGGGGCGTGTGTGCCCAGGTCCAGAGTGCTGTAGGAGGAGCTCCTAGCAAGGGGCGAGCAAGCACCTTGTTTCCTTGGCATAGACTGGCCTGTGCACCCTGAGGCCTGCCAGACGTGCAGACAGCGCAGGCAGCAAGGGCTTGTGGCAGGCAGATAAGGGGCAGCAGGCGTCTCACTTGAAAGTGGGCTCATGACTCTCTTGTTCTCCGGCCCCTGTGGCCGTGTGCAAGCACAGCCTCTGGACCTGCAGCTTCTGAGCAGTGCAAGAGACACACAGGAAACACCCAGGTGCCTTCTCTAGTGAACGGTGTTCCATCAAGGTCCTGCTTGCTGGCAGGGGCCTAGGCCAGCACAGGTCCTAGGGAGGCCAGGCTGAGGCTGGGATGGGTCCCGACCTAGCAGTGCTCAGGGCAAGCCTGGGACTGGAGGCCAGGCTGCAGGCTCATTCCAGCTTGGGCCTGGTGCAGAAAGCCTTCAGCTAGGACTTCCATGGGGTATAGTCAGCACAGTGGTTTTTGCCTGAAATCCATGTTCCTCACTCGGAGCCCCCTGCCTTTCAGCACACACTCCCTAGAAGTGTGTTCCTGAGGCAGTTGGACAGTTGGGGAAGTGGAGGCTCTCCCAGCATGGGAGGTCTGCCTAGAACCTTGCTCTGGCTGCAAAGAGGATTCCCTGCACCTCTGGCGCTGGGGTGAGATTTTCTGCACACAGGAGACACTTGGCACACACAGTGTTTCCCCATGGAAAGCACTGTGAGGAAGAATCTCTGCCAGGGATGCATGGCACTCTCCCATCGAAGCCCTCCATGCAGCAAGCTGTCATGGACTCGAGTGCAGGCCTTGGTGGCTGGAGAGACTGCAGCTCCTCTGGAGGCTCCGGGGCAATTGGCACACCCCTCCAAGGAAATGAGGCTTGTGGGATGAGCACTTTGCAAAGAATTGCAAGCAGCCTGCTCCTTTTGATGAGACACATGTGTGGGGAGAGAGACTTGACAGCAGAGAAGAAGCAAGAGGGCAATGAGGGATTGGATTTGCATGCAGCTTGGAGGCTCCATATCTCCTGCTTCGCAAGCAGGGAGTGCCAGGTCTGCCCATCATGCTCCGTTACCAGCTGGGCACCCAGTTTCAGGATCTGCCCTTTCCCAGCCATGAAACCACACCCAGGCTGCACCCTGAGCCCTGCCAAGGGGGACCCTTGCCCGCCAGGTGGGCTGAATTGCATGACTGTGTCAGGGGAGAGAAGGCCCTAGGAGGCCTTCAGGGAACTGCCTCAACATAGCCCCGCTCAGGAAAGGCACTCCTCTTTCTGTGACCGGATGCACAATGGAGTATCTGCTTGAGGCAAAGAAGCTCAGCTAGGCGATCCCTGGCTGAAGGCAAAGCAGAGAGTTTTTCGGTGGAGCGCTGGCACCATCTGCCGGCCGACAAGCATGGAAGGAGAATCCTCACTCCAAATGAGGTCCTGAGGAGCTTTCCAAGCAGCAGGCAGGCTGCCTCCAGAAGCTTAGAGAGTCCTGCTTCGGACTATCCTCCGGCAACAGAGTGGGTGCCAAGGGCACGTGGGTTGGAGGGTGCTCGGAAGCTGCAGGGGAGGTTTTCAGCATCCAGTGCTCTCCGATGGAACACACTGCAGGCGCGAGCATCCATGAACTCCTGCAAGGCTTTGGAGTGGGAAAGCTGTGCTTAGCAGAGGGCTCCCTGCCAAATGCTGCAGGCCTATGTGGATGGCGAAGCTGCAGCTGTCTTGCAGTCTGCTTGTCCAGAAGTGCGTGTGCCCTGGTCCAGAGTGCTGTAGGAGGAGCTCCTAGCAACGGGAGAGCAAGCACCTTGTTTCCTTGGCATAGAATGGCCTGTGCACACAGAGGCCTGTCAGCAGTGAAGACAACGCAGGCAGCAAGAGGGGTGGCAGGCAGCTAAGTGGCGGCAGGCGTCCTGCTTGAAAGTGGGGTCATGACTGTTTTGTCCTCAGGCCCCAGTGTCCACGTGCACACACTGCCTCTGGACCTGCAGCTTCCGAGCAGTGCAAGAGAAACACAAGCAACACCCTGGGGCCTTCTCGAATGAACGGTGCTCCATCGAGGTCCTGCTGGCTGGCAGTGGCCTAGGCCAGCAAAGGCCCTAGGGAGGCCAGGCTGAGGCTGGGATGGTTCCTGACCTAGCAGTGCCCAGGGCAAGCCTGGGACTGGAGGCCAGGCTGCAGGCTCATTCCAGCTTGGGCCTGGTGCAGAGAGCCTTCAGCTAAGACTTCCATGGGGAATGGTATGCGTAGTGATTTTTGCCTGCAATCCTCGTTCCTAACTCTCGCCAAACAGCCTGTTAGCCCACACTTGCTAGACGTGTGTTCCTGAGGCAGTTGGACAATAGGGCAAGTGGAGGCTCACCCAGCATGGGACGCCTGCCTTGAACATTGCCCTGGGTGCAAAGAGGATTCCCTGCACCTCTGGCACTGGGGAGAGCATTTCTGCACACAGGAGACACTTGGCAAACACAGTTTCTCCCCTCGGAAAGTACTGTGAGAAAGAGTCGCCATCCCGGATGCATGGCACTCTCCCTTCGAAGCCCTCCATGCAGCAGGCTTTCATGGACTCGGCTGCAGGCTTTGGTAGCTGGAGACACTGCAGCTCCTCTGGAGGCTCAGGGGCAATTGGCACACCCCTCCAAGGAAATGAGGCTAGTGTGATGAGCTCTTTCCAAAGAATGGCAAGCAGCCTGCTCCTTTCAATGAGACACATGTGTGGGGAGAGATGCTTGGCAGCAGAGAAGAAGCAAGAGGGCAGCCAGGGAGGGATTTGCACACAGCTTGAAGTCCCCAGACCTCCTGATTCGAAACCAGGGAATGCCAGCTCTGCCTGTCAGGCCCCATTCCCTAGTGGGCACCCAGATTCAGGATCTGCCCTTTCCCAGCTATGAAACCACACCCAGGCTGCACCCTGAGCCCTGCCAAGTTGGAACTTTGCTCGCCAGGTGGGCTGAATGGCATGACTGTGTCAGGGGAAAGAAGGACCTAGGAGGCCTTCCGGGAACTGCCACGACATAGCAGTGCTCAGGAAAAGGCAGTCTCCTTTCTGTAGGCCGGATGCACACTGGAGTTTCCGCTTGAGGCAAGGAAGCTCAGCTAGGTGATCCCTGGCTGAAGGCAAAGCAGAGAGTTTTTCAGTGGAGCGCTGGCCCCATCTGCTGGCCGACAAGCATAGGAGGAGAAACCTCGCTGCAAATGAGTTCCTGAAGTGCTTTCCAAGCAGGAGGCAGCATGGCTGCAATAGTTTAGAAAGTCTTGCTTAGGACTACCCTCTGGCAACAGGGTGGGTGCCAAGGGCATGTGGGTTGGAGGGTGCTCAGAAGTCGCAGGGGAGGCTTTGGGCACCCGGTACTCTCTGATGGAAAACACTGCAGGCCCGAGCATCCATGAATTCCTGCAAGGCTTTGGAGTGGGAAAGCTGTGCTTAGCAGAAGGCTCCCTGCCAAGTGCTGCAGGCCTTTGTGGATGCTGAAGCAGCAGCTGCCTTGCAGGCTGCTGGTCCAGGGGCGTGTGTGCCCAGGTCCAGAGTGCTGTAGGAGGAGCTCCTAGCAAGGGGCGAGCAAGCACCTTGTTTCCTTGGCATAGACTGGCCTGTGCACCCTGAGGCCTGCCAGACGTGCAGACAGCGCAGGCAGCAAGGGCTTGTGGCAGGCAGATAAGGGGCAGCAGGCGTCTCACTTGAAAGTGGGCTCATGACTCTCTTGTTCTCCGGCCCCTGTGGCCGTGTGCAAGCACAGCCTCTGGACCTGCAGCTTCTGAGCAGTGCAAGAGACACACAGGAAACACCCAGGTGCCTTCTCTAGTGAACGGTGTTCCATCAAGGTCCTGCTTGCTGGCAGGGGCCTAGGCCAGCACAGGTCCTAGGGAGGCCAGGCTGAGGCTGGGATGGGTCCCGACCTAGCAGTGCTCAGGGCAAGCCTGGGACTGGAGGCCAGGCTGCAGGCTCATTCCAGCTTGGGCCTGGTGCAGAAAGCCTTCAGCTAGGACTTCCATGGGGTATAGTCAGCACAGTGGTTTTTGCCTGAAATCCATGTTCCTCACTCGGAGCCCCCTGCCTTTCAGCACACACTCCCTAGAAGTGTGTTCCTGAGGCAGTTGGACAGTTGGGGAAGTGGAGGCTCTCCCAGCATGGGAGGTCTGCCTAGAACCTTGCTCTGGCTGCAAAGAGGATTCCCTGCACCTCTGGCGCTGGGGTGAGATTTTCTGCACACAGGAGACACTTGGCACACACAGTGTTTCCCCATGGAAAGCACTGTGAGGAAGAATCTCTGCCAGGGATGCATGGCACTCTCCCATCGAAGCCCTCCATGCAGCAAGCTGTCATGGACTCGAGTGCAGGCCTTGGTGGCTGGAGAGACTGCAGCTCCTCTGGAGGCTCCGGGGCAATTGGCACACCCCTCCAAGGAAATGAGGCTTGTGGGATGAGCACTTTGCAAAGAATTGCAAGCAGCCTGCTCCTTTTGATGAGACACATGTGTGGGGAGAGAGACTTGACAGCCGAGAAGAAGCAAGAGGGCAATGAGGGATTGGATTTGCATGCAGCTTGGAGGCTCCATATCTCCTGCTTCGCAAGCAGGGAGTGCCAGGTCTGCCCATCATGCTCCGTTACCAGCTGGGCACCCAGTTTCAGGATCTGCCCTTTCCCAGCCATGAAACCACACCCAGGCTGCACCCTGAGCCCTGCCAAGGGGGACCCTTGCCCGCCAGGTGGGCTGAATTGCATGACTGTGTCAGGGGAGAGAAGGCCCTAGGAGGCCTTCAGGGAACTGCCTCAACATAGCCCCGCTCAGGAAAGGCACTCCTCTTTCTGTGACCGGATGCACAATGGAGTATCTGCTTGAGGCAAAGAAGCTCAGCTAGGCGATCCCTGGCTGAAGGCAAAGCAGAGAGTTTTTCGGTGGAGCGCTGGCACCATCTGCCGGCCGACAAGCATGGAAGGAGAATCCTCACTCCAAATGAGGTCCTGAGGAGCTTTCCAAGCAGCAGGCAGGCTGCCTCCAGAAGCTTAGAGAGTCCTGCTTCGGACTATCCTCCGGCAACAGAGTGGGTGCCAAGGGCACGTGGGTTGGAGGGTGCTCGGAAGCTGCAGGGGAGGTTTTCAGCATCCAGTGCTCTCCGATGGAACACACTGCAGGCGCGAGCATCCATGAACTCCTGCAAGGCTTTGGAGTGGGAAAGCTGTGCTTAGCAGAGGGCTCCCTGCCAAATGCTGCAGGCCTATGTGGATGGCGAAGCTGCAGCTGTCTTGCAGTCTGCTTGTCCAGAAGTGCGTGTGCCCTGGTCCAGAGTGCTGTAGGAGGAGCTCCTAGCAACGGGAGAGCAAGCACCTTGTTTCCTTGGCATAGACTGGCCTGTGCACACAGAGGCCTGTCAGCAGTGAAGACAACGCAGGCAGCAAGAGGGGTGGCAGGCAGCTAAGTGGCGGCAGGCGTCCTGCTTGAAAGTGGGGTCATGACTGTTTTGTCCTCAGGCCCCAGTGTCCACGTGCACACACTGCCTCTGGACTTGCAGCTTCCGAGCAGTGCAAGAGAAACACAAGCAACACCCTGGGGCCTTCTCGAATGAACGGTGCTCCATCGAGGTCCTGCTGGCTGGCAGTGGCCTAGGCCAGCAAAGGCCCTAGGGAGGCCAGGCTGAGGCTGGGATGGTTCCTGACCTAGCAGTGCCCAGGGCAAGCCTGGGACTGGAGGCCAGGCTGCAGGCTCATTCCAGCTTGGGCCTGGTGCAG
Source organism: Hippopotamus amphibius kiboko (assembly GCF_030028045.1). NCBI lineage: Eukaryota > Metazoa > Chordata > Mammalia > Artiodactyla > Hippopotamidae > Hippopotamus > Hippopotamus amphibius. Next base: position 122,114,461 of record NC_080187.1, on the reverse strand, counting down.
AGAGCCTTCAGCTAAGACTTCCATGGGGAATGGTATGCGTAGTGATTTTTGCCTGCAATCCTCGTTCCTAACTCTCGCCAAACAGCCTGTTAGCCCACACTTGCTAGACGTGTGTTCCTGAGGCAGTTGGACAATAGGGCAAGTGGAGGCTCACCCAGCATGGGACGCCTGCCTTGAACATTGCCCTGGGTGCAAAGAGGATTCCCTGCACCTCTGGCACTGGGGAGAGCATTTCTGCACACAGGAGACACTTGGCAAACACAGTTTCTCCCCTCGGAAAGTACTGTGAGAAAGAGTCGCCATCCCGGATGCATGGCACTCTCCCTTCGAAGCCCTCCATGCAGCAGGCTTTCATGGACTCGGCTGCAGGCTTTGGTAGCTGGAGACACTGCAGCTCCTCTGGAGGCTCAGGGGCAATTGGCACACCCCTCCAAGGAAATGAGGCTAGTGTGATGAGCTCTTTCCAAAGAATGGCAAGCAGCCTGCTCCTTTCAATGAGACACACGTGTGGGGAGAGATGCTTGGCAGCAGAGAAGAAGCAAGAGGGCAGCCAGGGAGGGATTTGCACACAGCTTGAAGTCCCCAGACCTCCTGATTCGAAACCAGGGAATGCCAGCTCTGCCTGTCAGGCCCCATTCCCTAGTGGGCACCCAGATTCAGGATCTGCCCTTTCCCAGCTATGAAACCACACCCAGGCTGCACCCTGAGCCCTGCCAAGTTGGAACTTTGCTCGCCAGGTGGGCTGAATGGCATGACTGTGTCAGGGGAAAGAAGGACCTAGGAGGCCTTCCGGGAACTGCCACGACATAGCAGTGCTCAGGAAAAGGCAGTCTCCTTTCTGTAGGCCGGATGCACACTGGAGTTTCCGCTTGAGGCAAGGAAGCTCAGCTAGGTGATCCCTGGCTGAAGGCAAAGCAGAGAGTTTTTCAGTGGAGCGCTGGCCCCATCTGCTGGCCGACAAGCATAGGAGGAGAAACCTCGCTGCAAATGAGTTCCTGAAGTGCTTTCCAAGCAGGAGGCAGCATGGCTGCAATAGTTTAGAAAGTCTTGCTTAGGACTACCCTCTGGCAACAGGGTGGGTGCCAAGGGCATGTGGGTTGGAGGGTGCTCAGAAGTCGCAGGGGAGGCTTTGGGCACCCGGTACTCTCTGATGGAAAACACTGCAGGCCCGAGCATCCATGAATTCCTGCAAGGCTTTGGAGTGGGAAAGCTGTGCTTAGCAGAAGGCTCCCTGCCAAGTGCTGCAGGCCTTTGTGGATGCTGAAGCAGCAGCTGCCTTGCAGGCTGCTGGTCCAGGGGCGTGTGTGCCCAGGTCCAGGGTGCTGTAGGAGGAGCTCCTAGCAAGGGGCGAGCAAGCACCTTGTTTCCTTGGCATAGACTGGCCTGTGCACCCTGAGGCCTGCCAGACGTGCAGACAGCGCAGGCAGCAAGGGCTTGTGGCAGGCAGATAAGGGGCAGCAGGCGTCTCACTTGAAAGTGGGCTCATGACTCTCTTGTTCTCCGGCCCCTGTGGCCGTGTGCAAGCACAGCCTCTGGACCTGCAGCTTCTGAGCAGTGCAAGAGACACACAGGAAACACCCAGGTGCCTTCTCTAGTGAACGGTGTTCCATCAAGGTCCTGCTTGCTGGCAGGGGCCTAGGCCAGCACAGGTCCTAGGGAGGCCAGGCTGAGGCTGGGATGGGTCCCGACCTAGCAGTGCTCAGGGCAAGCCTGGGACTGGAGGCCAGGCTGCAGGCTCATTCCAGCTTGGGCCTGGTGCAGAAAGCCTTCAGCTAGGACTTCCATGGGGTATAGTCAGCACAGTGGTTTTTGCCTGAAATCCATGTTCCTCACTCGGAGCCCCCTGCCTTTCAGCACACACTCCCTAGAAGTGTGTTCCTGAGGCAGTTGGACAGTTGGGGAAGTGGAGGCTCTCCCAGCATGGGAGGTCTGCCTAGAACCTTGCTCTGGCTGCAAAGAGGATTCCCTGCACCTCTGGCGCTGGGGTGAGATTTTCTGCACACAGGAGACACTTGGCACACACAGTGTTTCCCCATGGAAAGCACTGTGAGGAAGAATCTCTGCCAGGGATGCATGGCACTCTCCCATCGAAGCCCTCCATGCAGCAAGCTGTCATGGACTCGAGTGCAGGCCTTGGTGGCTGGAGAGACTGCAGCTCCTCTGGAGGCTCCGGGGCAATTGGCACACCCCTCCAAGGAAATGAGGCTTGTGGGATGAGCACTTTGCAAAGAATTGCAAGCAGCCTGCTCCTTTTGATGAGACACATGTGTGGGGAGAGAGACTTGACAGCAGAGAAGAAGCAAGAGGGCAATGAGGGATTGGATTTGCATGCAGCTTGGAGGCTCCATATCTCCTGCTTCGCAAGCAGGGAGTGCCAGGTCTGCCCATCATGCTCCGTTACCAGCTGGGCACCCAGTTTCAGGATCTGCCCTTTCCCAGCCATGAAACCACACCCAGGCTGCACCCTGAGCCCTGCCAAGGGGGACCCTTGCCCGCCAGGTGGGCTGAATTGCATGACTGTGTCAGGGGAGAGAAGGCCCTAGGAGGCCTTCAGGGAACTGCCTCAACATAGCCCCGCTCAGGAAAGGCACTCCTCTTTCTGTGACCGGATGCACAATGGAGTATCTGCTTGAGGCAAAGAAGCTCAGCTAGGCGATCCCTGGCTGAAGGCAAAGCAGAGAGTTTTTCGGTGGAGCGCTGGCACCATCTGCCGGCCGACAAGCATGGAAGGAGAATCCTCACTCCAAATGAGGTCCTGAGGAGCTTTCCAAGCAGCAGGCAGGCTGCCTCCAGAAGCTTAGAGAGTCCTGCTTCGGACTATCCTCCGGCAACAGAGTGGGTGCCAAGGGCACGTGGGTTGGAGGGTGCTCGGAAGCTGCAGGGGAGGTTTTCAGCATCCAGTGCTCTCCGATGGAACACACTGCAGGCGCGAGCATCCATGAACTCCTGCAAGGCTTTGGAGTGGGAAAGCTGTGCTTAGCAGAGGGCTCCCTGCCAAATGCTGCAGGCCTATGTGGATGGCGAAGCTGCAGCTGTCTTGCAGTCTGCTTGTCCAGAAGTGCGTGTGCCCTGGTCCAGAGTGCTGTAGGAGGAGCTCCTAGCAACGGGAGAGCAAGCACCTTGTTTCCTTGGCATAGACTGGCCTGTGCACACAGAGGCCTGTCAGCAGTGAAGACAACGCAGGCAGCAAGAGGGGTGGCAGGCAGCTAAGTGGCGGCAGGCGTCCTGCTTGAAAGTGGGGTCATGACTGTTTTGTCCTCAGGCCCCAGTGTCCACGTGCACACACTGCCTCTGGACTTGCAGCTTCCGAGCAGTGCAAGAGAAACACAAGCAACACCCTGGGGCCTTCTCGAATGAACGGTGCTCCATCGAGGTCCTGCTGGCTGGCAGTGGCCTAGGCCAGCAAAGGCCCTAGGGAGGCCAGGCTGAGGCTGGGATGGTTCCTGACCTAGCAGTGCCCAGGGCAAGCCTGGGACTGGAGGCCAGGCTGCAGGCTCATTCCAGCTTGGGCCTGGTGCAGAGAGCCTTCAGCTAAGACTTCCATGGGGAATGGTATGCGTAGTGATTTTTGCCTGCAATCCTCGTTCCTAACTCTCGCCAAACAGCCTGTTAGCCCACACTTGCTAGACGTGTGTTCCTGAGGCAGTTGGACAATAGGGCAAGTGGAGGCTCACCCAGCATGGGACGCCTGCCTTGAACATTGCCCTGGGTGCAAAGAGGATTCCCTGCACCTCTGGCACTGGGGAGAGCATTTCTGCACACAGGAGACACTTGGCAAACACAGTTTCTCCCCTCGGAAAGTACTGTGAGAAAGAGTCGCCATCCCGGATGCATGGCACTCTCCCTTCGAAGCCCTCCATGCAGCAGGCTTTCATGGACTCGGCTGCAGGCTTTGGTAGCTGGAGACACTGCAGCTCCTCTGGAGGCTCAGGGGCAATTGGCACACCCCTCCAAGGAAATGAGGCTAGTGTGATGAGCTCTTTCCAAAGAATGGCAAGCAGCCTGCTCCTTTCAATGAGACACACGTGTGGGGAGAGATGCTTGGCAGCAGAGAAGAAGCAAGAGGGCAGCCAGGGAGGGATTTGCACACAGCTTGAAGTCCCCAGACCTCCTGATTCGAAACCAGGGAATGCCAGCTCTGCCTGTCAGGCCCCATTCCCTAGTGGGCACCCAGATTCAGGATCTGCCCTTTCCCAGCTATGAAACCACACCCAGGCTGCACCCTGAGCCCTGCCAAGTTGGAACTTTGCTCGCCAGGTGGGCTGAATGGCATGACTGTGTCAGGGGAAAGAAGGACCTAGGAGGCCTTCCGGGAACTGCCACGACATAGCAGTGCTCAGGAAAAGGCAGTCTCCTTTCTGTAGGCCGGATGCACACTGGAGTTTCCGCTTGAGGCAAGGAAGCTCAGCTAGGTGATCCCTGGCTGAAGGCAAAGCAGAGAGTTTTTCAGTGGAGCGCTGGCCCCATCTGCTGGCCGACAAGCATAGGAGGAGAAACCTCGCTGCAAATGAGTTCCTGAAGTGCTTTCCAAGCAGGAGGCAGCATGGCTGCAATAGTTTAGAAAGTCTTGCTTAGGACTACCCTCTGGCAACAGGGTGGGTGCCAAGGGCATGTGGGTTGGAGGGTGCTCAGAAGTCGCAGGGGAGGCTTTGGGCACCCGGTACTCTCTGATGGAAAACACTGCAGGCCCGAGCATCCATGAATTCCTGCAAGGCTTTGGAGTGGGAAAGCTGTGCTTAGCAGAAGGCTCCCTGCCAAGTGCTGCAGGCCTTTGTGGATGCTGAAGCAGCAGCTGCCTTGCAGGCTGCTGGTCCAGGGCCGTGTGTGCCCAGGTCCAGGGTGCTGTAGGAGGAGCTCCTAGCAAGGGGCGAGCAAGCACCTTGTTTCCTTGGCATAGACTGGCCTGTGCACCCTGAGGCCTGCCAGACGTGCAGACAGCGCAGGCAGCAAGGGCTTGTGGCAGGCAGATAAGGGGCAGCAGGCGTCTCACTTGAAAGTGGGCTCATGACTCTCTTGTTCTCCGGCCCCTGTGGCCGTGTGCAAGCACAGCCTCTGGACCTGCAGCTTCTGAGCAGTGCAAGAGACACACAGGAAACACCCAGGTGCCTTCTCTAGTGAACGGTGTTCCATCAAGGTCCTGCTTGCTGGCAGGGGCCTAGGCCAGCACAGGTCCTAGGGAGGCCAGGCTGAGGCTGGGATGGGTCCCGACCTAGCAGTGCTCAGGGCAAGCCTGGGACTGGAGGCCAGGCTGCAGGCTCATTCCAGCTTGGGCCTGGTGCAGAAAGCCTTCAGCTAGGACTTCCATGGGGTATAGTCAGCACAGTGGTTTTTGCCTGAAATCCATGTTCCTCACTCGGAGCCCCCTGCCTTTCAGCACACACTCCCTAGAAGTGTGTTCCTGAGGCAGTTGGACAGTTGGGGAAGTGGAGGCTCTCCCAGCATGGGAGGTCTGCCTAGAACCTTGCTCTGGCTGCAAAGAGGATTCCCTGCACCTCTGGCGCTGGGGTGAGATTTTCTGCACACAGGAGACACTTGGCACACACAGTGTTTCCCCATGGAAAGCACTGTGAGGAAGAATCTCTGCCAGGGATGCATGGCACTCTCCCATCGAAGCCCTCCATGCAGCAAGCTGTCATGGACTCGAGTGCAGGCCTTGGTGGCTGGAGAGACTGCAGCTCCTCTGGAGGCTCCGGGGCAATTGGCACACCCCTCCAAGGAAATGAGGCTTGTGGGATGAGCACTTTGCAAAGAATTGCAAGCAGCCTGCTCCTTTTGATGAGACACATGTGTGGGGAGAGAGACTTGACAGCAGAGAAGAAGCAAGAGGGCAATGAGGGATTGGATTTGCATGCAGCTTGGAGGCTCCATATCTCCTGCTTCGCAAGCAGGGAGTGCCAGGTCTGCCCATCATGCTCCGTTACCAGCTGGGCACCCAGTTTCAGGATCTGCCCTTTCCCAGCCATGAAACCACACCCAGGCTGCACCCTGAGCCCTGCCAAGGGGGACCCTTGCCCGCCAGGTGGGCTGAATTGCATGACTGTGTCAGGGGAGAGAAGGCCCTAGGAGGCCTTCAGGGAACTGCCTCAACATAGCCCCGCTCAGGAAAGGCACTCCTCTTTCTGTGACCGGATGCACAATGGAGTATCTGCTTGAGGCAAAGAAGCTCAGCTAGGCGATCCCTGGCTGAAGGCAAAGCAGAGAGTTTTTCGGTGGAGCGCTGGCACCATCTGCCGGCCGACAAGCATGGAAGGAGAATCCTCACTCCAAATGAGTTCCTGAGGAGCTTTCCAAGCAGCAGGCAGGCTGCCTCCAGAAGCTTAGAGAGTCCTGCTTCGGACTATCCTCCGGCAACAGAGTGGGTGCCAAGGGCACGTGGGTTGGAGGGTGCTCGGAAGCTGCAGGGGAGGTTTTCAGCATCCAGTGCTCTCCGATGGAACACACTGCAGGCGCGAGCATCCATGAACTCCTGCAAGGCTTTGGAGTGGGAAAGCTGTGCTTAGCAGAGGGCTCCCTGCCAAATGCTGCAGGCCTATGTGGATGGCGAAGCTGCAGCTGTCTTGCAGTCTGCTTGTCCAGAGGTGCGTGTGCCCTGGTCCAGAGTGCTGTAGGAGGAGCTCCTAGCAACGGGAGAGCAAGCACCTTGTTTCCTTGGCATAGACTGGCCTGTGCACACAGAGGCCTGTCAGCAGTGAAGACAACGCAGGCAGCAAGAGGGGTGGCAGGCAGCTAAGTGGCGGCAGGCGTCCTGCTTGAAAGTGGGGTCATGACTGTTTTGTCCTCAGGCCCCAGTGTCCACGTGCACACACTGCCTCTGGACCTGCAGCTTCCGAGCAGTGCAAGAGAAACACAAGCAACACCCTGGGGCCTTCTCGAATGAACGGTGCTCCATCGAGGTCCTGCTGGCTGGCAGTGGCCTAGGCCAGCAAAGGCCCTAGGGAGGCCAGGCTGAGGCTGGGATGGTTCCTGACCTAGCAGTGCCCAGGGCAAGCCTGGGACTGGAGGCCAGGCTGCAGGCTCATTCCAGCTTGGGCCTGGTGCAGAGAGCCTTCAGCTAAGACTTCCATGGGGAATGGTATGCGTAGTGATTTTTGCCTGCAATCCTCGTTCCTAACTCTCGCCAAACAGCCTGTTAGCCCACACTTGCTAGACGTGTGTTCCTGAGGCAGTTGGACAATAGGGCAAGTGGAGGCTCACCCAGCATGGGACGCCTGCCTTGAACATTGCCCTGGGTGCAAAGAGGATTCCCTGCACCTCTGGCACTGGGGAGAGCATTTCTGCACACAGGAGACACTTGGCAAACACAGTTTCTCCCCTCGGAAAGTACTGTGAGAAAGAGTCGCCATCCCGGATGCATGGCACTCTCCCTTCGAAGCCCTCCATGCAGCAGGCTTTCATGGACTCGGCTGCAGGCTTTGGTAGCTGGAGACACTGCAGCTCCTCTGGAGGCTCAGGGGCAATTGGCACACCCCTCCAAGGAAATGAGGCTAGTGTGATGAGCTCTTTCCAAAGAATGGCAAGCAGCCTGCTCCTTTCAATGAGACACACGTGTGGGGAGAGATGCTTGGCAGCAGAGAAGAAGCAAGAGGGCAGCCAGGGAGGGATTTGCACACAGCTTGAAGTCCCCAGACCTCCTGATTCGAAACCAGGGAATGCCAGCTCTGCCTGTCAGGCCCCATTCCCTAGTGGGCACCCAGATTCAGGATCTGCCCTTTCCCAGCTATGAAACCACACCCAGGCTGCACCCTGAGCCCTGCCAAGTTGGAACTTTGCTCGCCAGGTGGGCTGAATGGCATGACTGTGTCAGGGGAAAGAAGGACCTAGGAGGCCTTCCGGGAACTGCCACGACATAGCAGTGCTCAGGAAAAGGCAGTCTCCTTTCTGTAGGCCGGATGCACACTGGAGTTTCCGCTTGAGGCAAGGAAGCTCAGCTAGGTGATCCCTGGCTGAAGGCAAAGCAGAGAGTTTTTCAGTGGAGCGCTGGCCCCATCTGCTGGCCGACAAGCATAGGAGGAGAAACCTCGCTGCAAATGAGTTCCTGAAGTGCTTTCCAAGCAGGAGGCAGCATGGCTGCAATAGTTTAGAAAGTCTTGCTTAGGACTACCCTCTGGCAACAGGGTGGGTGCCAAGGGCATGTGGGTTGGAGGGTGCTCAGAAGTCGCAGGGGAGGCTTTGGGCACCCGGTACTCTCTGATGGAAAACACTGCAGGCCCGAGCATCCATGAATTCCTGCAAGGCTTTGGAGTGGGAAAGCTGTGCTTAGCAGAAGGCTCCCTGCCAAGTGCTGCAGGCCTTTGTGGATGCTGAAGCAGCAGCTGCCTTGCAGGCTGCTGGTCCAGGGGCGTGTGTGCCCAGGTCCAGGGTGCTGTAGGAGGAGCTCCTAGCAAGGGGCGAGCAAGCACCTTGTTTCCTTGGCATAGACTGGCCTGTGCACCCTGAGGCCTGCCAGACGTGCAGACAGCGCAGGCAGCAAGGGCTTGTGGCAGGCAGATAAGGGGCAGCAGGCGTCTCACTTGAAAGTGGGCTCATGACTCTCTTGTTCTCCGGCCCCTGTGGCCGTGTGCAAGCACAGCCTCTGGACCTGCAGCTTCTGAGCAGTGCAAGAGACACACAGGAAACACCCAGGTGCCTTCTCTAGTGAACGGTGTTCCATCAAGGTCCTGCTTGCTGGCAGGGGCCTAGGCCAGCACAGGTCCTAGGGAGGCCAGGCTGAGGCTGGGATGGGTCCCGACCTAGCAGTGCTCAGGGCAAGCCTGGGACTGGAGGCCAGGCTGCAGGCTCATTCCAGCTTGGGCCTGGTGCAGAAAGCCTTCAGCTAGGACTTCCATGGGGTATAGTCAGCACAGTGGTTTTTGCCTGAAATCCATGTTCCTCACTCGGAGCCCCCTGCCTTTCAGCACACACTCCCTAGAAGTGTGTTCCTGAGGCAGTTGGACAGTTGGGGAAGTGGAGGCTCTCCCAGCATGGGAGGTCTGCCTAGAACCTTGCTCTGGCTGCAAAGAGGATTCCCTGCACCTCTGGCGCTGGGGTGAGATTTTCTGCACACAGGAGACACTTGGCACACACAGTGTTTCCCCATGGAAAGCACTGTGAGGAAGAATCTCTGCCAGGGATGCATGGCACTCTCCCATCGAAGCCCTCCATGCAGCAAGCTGTCATGGACTCGAGTGCAGGCCTTGGTGGCTGGAGAGACTGCAGCTCCTCTGGAGGCTCCGGGGCAATTGGCACACCCCTCCAAGGAAATGAGGCTTGTGGGATGAGCACTTTGCAAAGAATTGCAAGCAGCCTGCTCCTTTTGATGAGACACATGTGTGGGGAGAGAGACTTGACAGCAGAGAAGAAGCAAGAGGGCAATGAGGGATTGGATTTGCATGCAGCTTGGAGGCTCCATATCTCCTGCTTCGCAAGCAGGGAGTGCCAGGTCTGCCCATCATGCTCCGTTACCAGCTGGGCACCCAGTTTCAGGATCTGCCCTTTCCCAGCCATGAAACCACACCCAGGCTGCACCCTGAGCCCTGCCAAGGGGGACCCTTGCCCGCCAGGTGGGCTGAATTGCATGACTGTGTCAGGGGAGAGAAGGCCCTAGGAGGCCTTCAGGGAACTGCCTCAACATAGCCCCGCTCAGGAAAGGCACTCCTCTTTCTGTGACCGGATGCACAATGGAGTATCTGCTTGAGGCAAAGAAGCTCAGCTAGGCGATCCCTGGCTGAAGGCAAAGCAGAGAGTTTTTCGGTGGAGCGCTGGCACCATCTGCCGGCCGACAAGCATGGAAGGAGAATCCTCACTCCAAATGAGGTCCTGAGGAGCTTTCCAAGCAGCAGGCAGGCTGCCTCCAGAAGTTTAGAGAGTCCTGCTTCGGACTATCCTCCGGCAACAGAGTGGGTGCCAAGGGCACGTGGGTTGGAGGGTGCTCGGAAGCTGCAGGGGAGGTTTTCAGCATCCAGTGCTCTCCGATGGAACACACTGCAGGCGCGAGCATCCATGAACTCCTGCAAGGCTTTGGAGTGGGAAAGCTGTGCTTAGCAGAGGGCTCCCTGCCAAATGCTGCAGGCCTATGTGGATGGCGAAGCTGCAGCTGTCTTGCAGTCTGCTTGTCCAGAGGTGCGTGTGCCCTGGTCCAGAGTGCTGTAGGAGGAGCTCCTAGCAACGGGAGAGCAAGCACCTTGTTTCCTTGGCATAGAATGGCCTGTGCACACAGAGGCCTGTCAGCAGTGAAGACAACGCAGGCAGCAAGAGGGGTGGCAGGCAGCTAAGTGGCAGCAGGCGTCCTGCTTGAAAGTGGGGTCATGACTGTTTTGTCCTCAGGCCCCAGTGTCCACGTGCACACACTGCCTCTGGACCTGCAGCTTCCGAGCAGTGCAAGAGAAACACAAGCAACACCCTGGGGCCTTCTCGAATGAACGGTGCTCCATCGAGGTCCTGCTGGCTGGCAGTGGCCTAGGCCAGCAAAGGCCCTAGGGAGGCCAGGCTGAGGCTGGGATGGTTCCTGACCTAGCAGTGCCCAGGGCAAGCCTGGGACTGGAGGCCAGGCTGCAGGCTCATTCCAGCTTGGGCCTGGTGCAGAGAGCCTTCAGCTAAGACTTCCATGGGGAATGGTATGCGTACTGATTTTTGCCTGCTATCCTCGTTCCTAACTCACGCCAAACAGCCTATTAGCCCACACTTGCTAGACGTGTGTTCCTGAGGCAGTTGGACAATAGGGCAAGTGGAGGCTCACCCAGCATGGGACGCCTGCCTTGAACATTGCTCTGGGTGCAAAGAGGATTCCCTGCACCTCTGGCACTGGGGAGAGCATTTCTGCACACAGGAGACACTTGGCAAACACAGTTTCTCCCCTCGGAAAGTACTGTGAGAAAGAGTCGCCATCCCGGATGCATGGCACTCTCCCTTCGAAGCCCTCCATGCAGCAGGCTTTCATGGACTCGGCTGCAGGCTTTGGTAGCTGGAGACACTGCAGCTCCTCTGGAGGCTCAGGGGCAATTGGCACACCCCTCCAAGGAAATGAGGCTAGTGTGATGAGCTCTTTCCAAAGAATGGCAAGCAGCCTGCTCCTTTCAATGAGACACACGTGTGGGGAGAGATGCTTGGCAGCAGAGAAGAAGCAAGAGGGCAGCCAGGGAGGGATTTGCACACAGCTTGAAGTCCCCAGACCTCCTGATTCGAAACCAGGGAATGCCAGCTCTGCCTGTCAGGCCCCATTCCCTAGTGGGCACCCAGATTCAGGATCTGCCCTTTCCCAGCTATGAAACCACACCCAGGCTGCACCCTGAGCCCTGCCAAGTTGGAACTTTGCTCGCCAGGTGGGCTGAATGGCATGACTGTGTCAGGGGAAAGAAGGACCTAGGAGGCCTTCTGGGAACTGCCACGACATAGCAGTGCTCAGGAAAAGGCAGTCTCCTTTCTGTAGGCCGGATGCACACTGGAGTTTCCGCTTGAGGCAAGGAAGCTCAGCTAGGTGATCCCTGGCTGAAGGCAAAGCAGAGAGTTTTTCAGTGGAGCGCTGGCCCCATCTGCTGGCCGACAAGCATAGGAGGAGAAACCTCGCTGCAAATGAGTTCCTGAAGTGCTTTCCAAGCAGGAGGCAGCATGGCTGCAATAGTTTAGAAAGTCTTGCTTAGGACTACCCTCTGGCAACAGGGTGGGTGCCAAGGGCATGTGGGTTGGAGGGTGCTCAGAAGTCGCAGGGGAGGCTTTGGGCACCCGGTACTCTCTGATGGAAAACACTGCAGGCCCGAGCATCCATGAATTCCTGCAAGGCTTTGGAGTGGGAAAGCTGTGCTTAGCAGAAGGCTCCCTGCCAAGTGCTGCAGGCCTTTGTGGATGCTGAAGCAGCAGCTGCCTTGCAGGCTGCTGGTCCAGGGGCGTGTGTGCCCAGGTCCAGGGTGCTGTAGGAGGAGCTCCTAGCAAGGGGCGAGCAAGCACCTTGTTTCCTTGGCATAGACTGGCCTGTGCACCCTGAGGCCTGCCAGACGTGCAGACAGCGCAGGCAGCAAGGGCTTGTGGCAGGCAGATAAGGGGCAGCAGGCGTCTCACTTGAAAGTGGGCTCATGACTCTCTTGTTCTCCGGCCCCTGTGGCCGTGTGCAAGCACAGCCTCTGGACCTGCAGCTTCTGAGCAGTGCAAGAGACACACAGGAAACACCCAGGTGCCTTCTCTAGTGAACGGTGTTCCATCAAGGTCCTGCTTGCTGGCAGGGGCCTAGGCCAGCACAGGTCCTAGGGAGGCCAGGCTGAGGCTGGGATGGGTCCCGACCTAGCAGTGCTCAGGGCAAGCCTGGGACTGGAGGCCAGGCTGCAGGCTCATTCCAGCTTGGGCCTGGTGCAGAAAGCCTTCAGCTAGGACTTCCATGGGGTATAGTCAGCACAGTGGTTTTTGCCTGAAATCCATGTTCCTCACTCGGAGCCCCCTGCCTTTCAGCACACACTCCCTAGAAGTGTGTTCCTGAGGCAGTTGGACAGTTGGGGAAGTGGAGGCTCTCCCAGCATGGGAGGTCTGCCTAGAACCTTGCTCTGGCTGCAAAGAGGATTCCCTGCACCTCTGGCGCTGGGGTGAGATTTTCTGCACACAGGAGACACTTGGCACACACAGTGTTTCCCCATGGAAAGCACTGTGAGGAAGAATCTCTGCCAGGGATGCATGGCACTCTCCCATCGAAGCCCTCCATGCAGCAAGCTGTCATGGACTCGAGTGCAGGCCTTGGTGGCTGGAGAGACTGCAGCTCCTCTGGAGGCTCCGGGGCAATTGGCACACCCCTCCAAGGAAATGAGGCTTGTGGGATGAGCACTTTGCAAAGAATTGCAAGCAGCCTGCTCCTTTTGATGAGACACATGTGTGGGGAGAGAGACTTGACAGCAGAGAAGAAGCAAGAGGGCAATGAGGGATTGGATTTGCATGCAGCTTGGAGGCTCCATATCTCCTGCTTCGCAAGCAGGGAGTGCCAGGTCTGCCCATCATGCTCCGTTACCAGCTGGGCACCCAGTTTCAGGATCTGCCCTTTCCCAGCCATGAAACCACACCCAGGCTGCACCCTGAGCCCTGCCAAGGGGGACCCTTGCCCGCCAGGTGGGCTGAATTGCATGACTGTGTCAGGGGAGAGAAGGCCCTAGGAGGCCTTCAGGGAACTGCCTCAACATAGCCCCGCTCAGGAAAGGCACTCCTCTTTCTGTGACCGGATGCACAATGGAGTATCTGCTTGAGGCAAAGAAGCTCAGCTAGGCGATCCCTGGCTGAAGGCAAAGCAGAGAGTTTTTCGGTGGAGCGCTGGCACCATCTGCCGGCCGACAAGCATGGAAGGAGAATCCTCACTCCAAATGAGTTCCTGAGGAGCTTTCCAAGCAGCAGGCAGGCTGCCTCCAGAAGCTTAGAGAGTCCTGCTTCGGACTATCCTCCGGCAACAGAGTGGGTGCCAAGGGCACGTGGGTTGGAGGGTGCTCGGAAGCTGCAGGGGAGGTTTTCAGCATCCAGTGCTCTCCGATGGAACACACTGCAGGCGCGAGCATCCATGAACTCCTGCAAGGCTTTGGAGTGGGAAAGCTGTGCTTAGCAGAGGGCTCCCTGCCAAATGCTGCAGGCCTATGTGGATGGCGAAGCTGCAGCTGTCTTGCAGTCTGCTTGTCCAGAGGTGCGTGTGCCCTGGTCCAGAGTGCTGTAGGAGGAGCTCCTAGCAACGGGAGAGCAAGCACCTTGTTTCCTTGGCATAGACTGGCCTGTGCACACAGAGGCCTGTCAGCAGTGAAGACAACGCAGGCAGCAAGAGGGGTGGCAGGCAGCTAAGTGGCGGCAGGCGTCCTGCTTGAAAGTGGGGTCATGACTGTTTTGTCCTCAGGCCCCAGTGTCCACGTGCACACACTGCCTCTGGACCTGCAGCTTCCGAGCAGTGCAAGAGAAACACAAGCAACACCCTGGGGCCTTCTCGAATGAACGGTGCTCCATCGAGGTCCTGCTGGCTGGCAGTGGCCTAGGCCAGCAAAGGCCCTAGGGAGGCCAGGCTGAGGCTGGGATGGTTCCTGACCTAGCAGTGCCCAGGGCAAGCCTGGGACTGGAGGCCAGGCTGCAGGCTCATTCCAGCTTGGGCCTGGTGCAGAGAGCCTTCAGCTAAGACTTCCATGGGGAATGGTATGCGTAGTGATTTTTGCCTGCAATCCTCGTTCCTAACTCTCGCCAAACAGCCTGTTAGCCCACACTTGCTAGACGTGTGTTCCTGAGGCAGTTGGACAATAGGGCAAGTGGAGGCTCACCCAGCATGGGACGCCTGCCTTGAACATTGCTCTGGGTGCAAAGAGGATTCCCTGCACCTCTGGCACTGGGGAGAGCATTTCTGCACACAGGAGACACTTGGCAAACACAGTTTCTCCCCTCGGAAAGTACTGTGAGAAAGAGTTGCCATCCCGGATGCATGGCACTCTCCCTTCGAAGCCCTCCATGCAGCAGGCTTTCATGGACTCGGCTGCAGGCTTTGGTAGCTGGAGACACTGCAGCTCCTCTGGAGGCTCAGGGGCAATTGGCACACCCCTCCAAGGAAATGAGGCTAGTGTGATGAGCTCTTTCAAAAGAATGGCAAGCAGCCTGCTCCTTTCAATGAGACACACGTGTGGGGAGAGATGCTTGGCAGCAGAGAAGAAGCAAGAGGGCAGCCAGGGAGGGATTTGCACACAGCTTGAAGTCCCCAGACCTCCTGATTCGAAACCAGGGAATGCCAGCTCTGCCTGTCAGGCCCCATTCCCTAGTGGGCACCCAGATTCAGGATCTGCCCTTTCCCAGCTATGAAACCACACCCAGGCTGCACCCTGAGCCCTGCCAAGTTGGAACTTTGCTCGCCAGGTGGGCTGAATGGCATGACTGTGTCAGGGGAAAGAAGGACCTAGGAGGCCTTCCGGGAACTGCCACGACATAGCAGTGCTCAGGAAAAGGCAGTCTCCTTTCTGTAGGCCGGATGCACACTGGAGTTTCCGCTTGAGGCAAGGAAGCTCAGCTAGGTGATCCCTGGCTGAAGGCAAAGCAGAGAGTTTTTCAGTGGAGCGCTGGCCCCATCTGCTGGCCGACAAGCATAGGAGGAGAAACCTCGCTGCAAATGAGTTCCTGAAGTGCTTTCCAAGCAGGAGGTAGCATGGCTCCAATAGTTTAGAAAGTCTTGCTTAGGACTACCCTCTGGCAACAGGGTGGGTGCCAAGGGCATGTGGGTTGGAGGGTGCTCAGAAGTCGCAGGGGAGGCTTTGGGCACCCGGTACTCTCTGATGGAAAACACTGCAGGCCCGAGCATCCATGAATTCCTGCAAGGCTTTGGAGTGGGAAAGCTGTGCTTAGCAGAAGGCTCCCTGCCAAGTGCTGCAGGCCTTTGTGGATGCTGAAGCAGCAGCTGCCTTGCAGGCTGCTGGTCCAGGGCCGTGTGTGCCCAGGTCCAGGGTGCTGTAGGAGGAGCTCCTAGCAAGGGGCGAGCAAGCACCTTGTTTCCTTGGCATAGACTGGCCTGTGCACCCTGAGGCCTGCCAGACGTGCAGACAGCGCAGGCAGCAAGGGCTTGTGGCAGGCAGATAAGGGGCAGCAGGCGTCTCACTTGAAAGTGGGCTCATGACTCTCTTGTTCTCCGGCCCCTGTGGCCGTGTGCAAGCACAGCCTCTGGACCTGCAGCTTCTGAGCAGTGCAAGAGACACACAGGAAACACCCAGGTGCCTTCTCTAGTGAACGGTGTTCCATCAAGGTCCTGCTTGCTGGCAGGGGCCTAGGCCAGCACAGGTCCTAGGGAGGCCAGGCTGAGGCTGGGATGGGTCCCGACCTAGCAGTGCTCAGGGCAAGCCTGGGACTGGAGGCCAGGCTGCAGGCTCATTCCAGCTTGGGCCTGGTGCAGAAAGCCTTCAGCTAGGACTTCCATGGGGTATAGTCAGCACAGTGGTTTTTGCCTGAAATCCATGTTCCTCACTCGGAGCCCCCTGCCTTTCAGCACACACTCCCTAGAAGTGTGTTCCTGAGGCAGTTGGACAGTTGGGGAAGTGGAGGCTCTCCCAGCATGGGAGGTCTGCCTAGAACCTTGCTCTGGCTGCAAAGAGGATTCCCTGCACCTCTGGCGCTGGGGTGAGATTTTCTGCACACAGGAGACACTTGGCACACACAGTGTTTCCCCATGGAAAGCACTGTGAGGAAGAATCTCTGCCAGGGATGCATGGCACTCTCCCATCGAAGCCCTCCATGCAGCAAGCTGTCATGGACTCGAGTGCAGGCCTTGGTGGCTGGAGAGACTGCAGCTCCTCTGGAGGCTCCGGGGCAATTGGCACACCCCTCCAAGGAAATGAGGCTTGTGGGATGAGCACTTTGCAAAGAATTGCAAGCAGCCTGCTCCTTTTGATGAGACACATGTGTGGGGAGAGAGACTTGACAGCAGAGAAGAAGCAAGAGGGCAATGAGGGATTGGATTTGCATGCAGCTTGGAGGCTCCATATCTCCTGCTTCGCAAGCAGGGAGTGCCAGGTCTGCCCATCATGCTCCGTTACCAGCTGGGCACCCAGTTTCAGGATCTGCCCTTTCCCAGCCATGAAACCACACCCAGGCTGCACCCTGAGCCCTGCCAAGGGGGACCCTTGCCCGCCAGGTGGGCTGAATTGCATGACTGTGTCAGGGGAGAGAAGGCCCTAGGAGGCCTTCAGGGAACTGCCTCAACATAGCCCCGCTCAGGAAAGGCACTCCTCTTTCTGTGACCGGATGCACAATGGAGTATCTGCTTGAGGCAAAGAAGCTCAGCTAGGCGATCCCTGGCTGAAGGCAAAGCAGAGAGTTTTTCGGTGGAGCGCTGGCACCATCTGCCGGCCGACAAGCATGGAAGGAGAATCCTCACTCCAAATGAGGTCCTGAGGAGCTTTCCAAGCAGCAGGCAGGCTGCCTCCAGAAGCTTAGAGAGTCCTGCTTCGGACTATCCTCCGGCAACAGAGTGGGTGCCAAGGGCACGTGGGTTGGAGGGTGCTCGGAAGCTGCAGGGGAGGTTTTCAGCATCCAGTGCTCTCCGATGGAACACACTGCAGGCGCGAGCATCCATGAACTCCTGCAAGGCTTTGGAGTGGGAAAGCTGTGCTTAGCAGAGGGCTCCCTGCCAAATGCTGCAGGCCTATGTGGATGGCGAAGCTGCAGCTGTCTTGCAGTCTGCTTGTCCAGAGGTGCGTGTGCCCTGGTCCAGAGTGCTGTAGGAGGAGCTCCTAGCAACGGGAGAGCAAGCACCTTGTTTCCTTGGCATAGAATGGCCTGTGCACACAGAGGCCTGTCAGCAGTGAAGACAACGCAGGCAGCAAGAGGGGTGGCAGGCAGCTAAGTGGCGGCAGGCGTCCTGCTTGAAAGTGGGGTCATGACTGTTTTGTCCTCAGGCCCCAGTGTCCACGTGCACACACTGCCTCTGGACCTGCAGCTTCCGAGCAGTGCAAGAGAAACACAAGCAACACCCTGGGGCCTTCTCGAATGAACGGTGCTCCATCGAGGTCCTGCTGGCTGGCAGTGGCCTAGGCCAGCAAAGGCCCTAGGGAGGCCAGGCTGAGGCTGGGATGGTTCCTGACCTAGCAGTGCCCAGGGCAAGCCTGGGACTGGAGGCCAGGCTGCAGGCTCATTCCAGCTTGGGCCTGGTGCAGAGAGCCTTCAGCTAAGACTTCCATGGGGAATGGTATGCGTAGTGATTTTTGCCTGCAATCCTCGTTCCTAACTCTCGCCAAACAGCCTGTTAGCCCACACTTGCTAGACGTGTGTTCCTGAGGCAGTTGGACAATAGGGCAAGTGGAGGCTCACCCAGCATGGGACGCCTGCCTTGAACATTGCTCTGGGTGCAAAGAGGATTCCCTGCACCTCTGGCACTGGGGAGAGCATTTCTGCACACAGGAGACACTTGGCAAACACAGTTTCTCCCCTTGGAAAGTACTGTGAGAAAGAGTCGCCATCCCGGATGCATGGCACTCTCCCTTCGAAGCCCTCCATGCAGCAGGCTTTCATGGACTCGGCTGCAGGCTTTGGTAGCTGGAGACACTGCAGCTCCTCTGGAGGCTCAGGGGCAATTGGCACACCCCTCCAAGGAAATGAGGCTAGTGTGATGAGCTCTTTCCAAAGAATGGCAAGCAGCCTGCTCCTTTCAATGAGACACACGTGTGGGGAGAGATGCTTGGCAGCAGAGAAGAAGCAAGAGGGCAGCCAGGGAGGGATTTGCACACAGCTTGAAGTCCCCAGACCTCCTGATTCGAAACCAGGGAATGCCAGCTCTGCCTGTCAGGCCCCATTCCCTAGTGGGCACCCAGATTCAGGATCTGCCCTTTCCCAGCTATGAAACCACACCCAGGCTGCACCCTGAGCCCTGCCAAGTTGGAACTTTGCTCGCCAGGTGGGCTGAATGGCATGACTGTGTCAGGGGAAAGAAGGACCTAGGAGGCCTTCCGGGAGCTGCCACGACATAGCAGTGCTCAGGAAAAGGCAGTCTCCTTTCTGTAGGCCGGATGCACACTGGAGTTTCCGCTTGAGGCAAGGAAGCTCAGCTAGGTGATCCCTGGCTGAAGGCAAAGCAGAGAGTTTTTCAGTGGAGCGCTGGCCCCATCTGCTGGCCGACAAGCATAGGAGGAGAAACCTCGCTGCA
Source organism: Hippopotamus amphibius kiboko (assembly GCF_030028045.1). Taxonomy (NCBI): domain Eukaryota; kingdom Metazoa; phylum Chordata; class Mammalia; order Artiodactyla; family Hippopotamidae; genus Hippopotamus; species Hippopotamus amphibius. The sequence goes on along the minus strand of NC_080187.1, from coordinate 122,095,875 downwards.
AATGAGTTCCTGAAGTGCTTTCCAAGCAGGAGGCAGCATGGCTGCAATAGTTTAGAAAGTCTTGCTTAGGACTACCCTCTGGCAACAGGGTGGGTGCCAAGGGCATGTGGGTTGGAGGGTGCTCAGAAGTCGCAGGGGAGGCTTTGGGCACCCGGTACTCTCTGATGGAAAACACTGCAGGCCCGAGCATCCATGAATTCCTGCAAGGCTTTGGAGTGGGAAAGCTGTGCTTAGCAGAAGGCTCCCTGCCAAGTGCTGCAGGCCTTTGTGGATGCTGAAGCAGCAGCTGCCTTGCAGGCTGCTGGTCCAGGGGCGTGTGTGCCCAGGTCCAGGGTGCTGTAGGAGGAGCTCCTAGCAAGGGGCGAGCAAGCACCTTGTTTCCTTGGCATAGACTGGCCTGTGCACCCTGAGGCCTGCCAGACGTGCAGACAGCGCAGGCAGCAAGGGCTTGTGGCAGGCAGATAAGGGGCAGCAGGCGTCTCACTTGAAAGTGGGCTCATGACTCTCTTGTTCTCCGGCCCCTGTGGCCGTGTGCAAGCACAGCCTCTGGACCTGCAGCTTCTGAGCAGTGCAAGAGACACACAGGAAACACCCAGGTGCCTTCTCTAGTGAACGGTGTTCCATCAAGGTCCTGCTTGCTGGCAGGGGCCTAGGCCAGCACAGGTCCTAGGGAGGCCAGGCTGAGGCTGGGATGGGTCCCGACCTAGCAGTGCTCAGGGCAAGCCTGGGACTGGAGGCCAGGCTGCAGGCTCATTCCAGCTTGGGCCTGGTGCAGAAAGCCTTCAGCTAGGACTTCCATGGGGTATAGTCAGCACAGTGGTTTTTGCCTGAAATCCATGTTCCTCACTCGGAGCCCCCTGCCTTTCAGCACACACTCCCTAGAAGTGTGTTCCTGAGGCAGTTGGACAGTTGGGGAAGTGGAGGCTCTCCCAGCATGGGAGGTCTGCCTAGAACCTTGCTCTGGCTGCAAAGAGGATTCCCTGCACCTCTGGCGCTGGGGTGAGATTTTCTGCACACAGGAGACACTTGGCACACACAGTGTTTCCCCATGGAAAGCACTGTGAGGAAGAATCTCTGCCAGGGATGCATGGCACTCTCCCATCGAAGCCCTCCATGCAGCAAGCTGTCATGGACTCGAGTGCAGGCCTTGGTGGCTGGAGAGACTGCAGCTCCTCTGGAGGCTCCGGGGCAATTGGCACACCCCTCCAAGGAAATGAGGCTTGTGGGATGAGCACTTTGCAAAGAATTGCAAGCAGCCTGCTCCTTTTGATGAGACACATGTGTGGGGAGAGAGACTTGACAGCAGAGAAGAAGCAAGAGGGCAATGAGGGATTGGATTTGCATGCAGCTTGGAGGCTCCATATCTCCTGCTTCGCAAGCAGGGAGTGCCAGGTCTGCCCATCATGCTCCGTTACCAGCTGGGCACCCAGTTTCAGGATCTGCCCTTTCCCAGCCATGAAACCACACCCAGGCTGCACCCTGAGCCCTGCCAAGGGGGACCCTTGCCCGCCAGGTGGGCTGAATTGCATGACTGTGTCAGGGGAGAGAAGGCCCTAGGAGGCCTTCAGGGAACTGCCTCAACATAGCCCCGCTCAGGAAAGGCACTCCTCTTTCTGTGACCGGATGCACAATGGAGTATCTGCTTGAGGCAAAGAAGCTCAGCTAGGCGATCCCTGGCTGAAGGCAAAGCAGAGAGTTTTTCGGTGGAGCGCTGGCACCATCTGCCGGCCGACAAGCATGGAAGGAGAATCCTCACTCCAAATGAGGTCCTGAGGAGCTTTCCAAGCAGCAGGCAGGCTGCCTCCAGAAGCTTAGAGAGTCCTGCCTTGGACTATCCTCCGGCAACAGAGTGGGTGCCAAGGGCACGTGGGTTGGAGGGTGCTCGGAAGCTGCAGGGGAGGTTTTCAGCATCCAGTGCTCTCCGATGGAACACACTGCAGGCGCGAGCATCCATGAACTCCTGCAAGGCTTTGGAGTGGGAAAGCTGTGCTTAGCAGAGGGCTCCCTGCCAAATGCTGCAGGCCTATGTGGATGGCGAAGCTGCAGCTGTCTTGCAGTCTGCTTGTCCAGAGGTGCGTGTGCCCTGGTCCAGAGTGCTGTAGGAGGAGCTCCTAGCAACGGGAGAGCAAGCACCTTGTTTCCTTGGCATAGAATGGCCTGTGCACACAGAGGCCTGTCAGCAGTGAAGACAACGCAGGCAGCAAGAGGGGTGGCAGGCAGCTAAGTGGCGGCAGGCGTCCTGCTTGAAAGTGGGGTCATGACTGTTTTGTCCTCAGGCCCCAGTGTCCACGTGCACACACTGCCTCTGGACCTGCAGCTTCCGAGCAGTGCAAGAGAAACACAAGCAACACCCTGGGGCCTTCTCGAATGAACGGTGCTCCATTGAGGTCCTGCTGGCTGGCAGTGGCCTAGGCCAGCAAAGGCCCTAGGGAGGCCAGGCTGAGGCTGGGATGGTTCCTGACCTAGCAGTGCCCAGGGCAAGCCTGGGACTGGAGGCCAGGCTGCAGGCTCATTCCAGCTTGGGCCTGGTGCAGAGAGCCTTCAGCTAAGACTTCCATGGGGAATGGTATGCGTAGTGATTTTTGCCTGCAATCCTCGTTCCTAACTCTCGCCAAACAGCCTGTTAGCCCACACTTGCTAGACGTGTGTTCCTGAGGCAGTTGGACAATAGGGCAAGTGGAGGCTCACCCAGCATGGGACGCCTGCCTTGAACATTGCCCTGGGTGCAAAGAGGATTCCCTGCACCTCTGGCACTGGGGAGAGCATTTCTGCACACAGGAGACACTTGGCAAACACAGTTTCTCCCCTCGGAAAGTACTGTGAGAAAGAGTCGCCATCCCGGATGCATGGCACTCTCCCTTCGAAGCCCTCCATGCAGCAGGCTTTCATGGACTCGGCTGCAGGCTTTGGTAGCTGGAGACACTGCAGCTCCTCTGGAGGCTCAGGGGCAATTGGCACACCCCTCCAAGGAAATGAGGCTAGTGTGATGAGCTCTTTCCAAAGAATGGCAAGCAGCCTGCTCCTTTCAATGAGACACACGTGTGGGGAGAGATGCTTGGCAGCAGAGAAGAAGCAAGAGGGCAGCCAGGGAGGGATTTGCACACAGCTTGAAGTCCCCAGACCTCCTGATTCGAAACCAGGGAATGCCAGCTCTGCCTGTCAGGCCCCATTCCCTAGTGGGCACCCAGATTCAGGATCTGCCCTTTCCCAGCTATGAAACCACACCCAGGCTGCACCCTGAGCCCTGCCAAGTTGGAACTTTGCTCGCCAGGTGGGCTGAATGGCATGACTGTGTCAGGGGAAAGAAGGACCTAGGAGGCCTTCCGGGAACTGCCACGACATAGCAGTGCTCAGGAAAAGGCAGTCTCCTTTCTGTAGGCCGGATGCACACTGGAGTTTCCGCTTGAGGCAAGGAAGCTCAGCTAGGTGATCCCTGGCTGAAGGCAAAGCAGAGAGTTTTTCAGTGGAGCGCTGGCCCCATCTGCTGGCCGACAAGCATAGGAGGAGAAACCTCGCTGCAAATGAGTTCCTGAAGTGCTTTCCAAGCAGGAGGCAGCATGGCTGCAATAGTTTAGAAAGTCTTGCTTAGGACTACCCTCTGGCAACAGGGTGGGTGCCAAGGGCATGTGGGTTGGAGGGTGCTCAGAAGTCGCAGGGGAGGCTTTGGGCACCCGGTACTCTCTGATGGAAAACACTGCAGGCCCGAGCATCCATGAATTCCTGCAAGGCTTTGGAGTGGGAAAGCTGTGCTTAGCAGAAGGCTCCCTGCCAAGTGCTGCAGGCCTTTGTGGATGCTGAAGCAGCAGCTGCCTTGCAGGCTGCTGGTCCAGGGGCGTGTGTGCCCAGGTCCAGGGTGCTGTAGGAGGAGCTCCTAGCAAGGGGCGAGCAAGCACCTTGTTTCCTTGGCATAGACTGGCCTGTGCACCCTGAGGCCTGCCAGACGTGCAGACAGCGCAGGCAGCAAGGGCTTGTGGCAGGCAGATAAGGGGCAGCAGGCGTCTCACTTGAAAGTGGGCTCATGACTCTCTTGTTCTCCGGCCCCTGTGGCCGTGTGCAAGCACAGCCTCTGGACCTGCAGCTTCTGAGCAGTGCAAGAGACACACAGGAAACACCCAGGTGCCTTCTCTAGTGAACGGTGTTCCATCAAGGTCCTGCTTGCTGGCAGGGGCCTAGGCCAGCACAGGTCCTAGGGAGGCCAGGCTGAGGCTGGGATGGGTCCCGACCTAGCAGTGCTCAGGGCAAGCCTGGGACTGGAGGCCAGGCTGCAGGCTCATTCCAGCTTGGGCCTGGTGCAGAAAGCCTTCAGCTAGGACTTCCATGGGGTATAGTCAGCACAGTGGTTTTTGCCTGAAATCCATGTTCCTCACTCGGAGCCCCCTGCCTTTCAGCACACACTCCCTAGAAGTGTGTTCCTGAGGCAGTTGGACAGTTGGGGAAGTGGAGGCTCTCCCAGCATGGGAGGTCTGCCTAGAACCTTGCTCTGGCTGCAAAGAGGATTCCCTGCACCTCTGGCGCTGGGGTGAGATTTTCTGCACACAGGAGACACTTGGCACACACAGTGTTTCCCCATGGAAAGCACTGTGAGGAAGAATCTCTGCCAGGGATGCATGGCACTCTCCCATCGAAGCCCTCCATGCAGCAAGCTGTCATGGACTCGAGTGCAGGCCTTGGTGGCTGGAGAGACTGCAGCTCCTCTGGAGGCTCCGGGGCAATTGGCACACCCCTCCAAGGAAATGAGGCTTGTGGGATGAGCACTTTGCAAAGAATTGCAAGCAGCCTGCTCCTTTTGATGAGACACATGTGTGGGGAGAGAGACTTGACAGCAGAGAAGAAGCAAGAGGGCAATGAGGGATTGGATTTGCATGCAGCTTGGAGGCTCCATATCTCCTGCTTCGCAAGCAGGGAGTGCCAGGTCTGCCCATCATGCTCCGTTACCAGCTGGGCACCCAGTTTCAGGATCTGCCCTTTCCCAGCCATGAAACCACACCCAGGCTGCACCCTGAGCCCTGCCAAGGGGGACCCTTGCTCGCCAGGTGGGCTGAATTGCATGACTGTGTCAGGGGAGAGAAGGCCCTAGGAGGCCTTCAGGGAACTGCCTCAACATAGCCCCGCTCAGGAAAGGCACTCCTCTTTCTGTGACCGGATGCACAATGGAGTATCTGCTTGAGGCAAAGAAGCTCAGCTAGGCGATCCCTGGCTGAAGGCAAAGCAGAGAGTTTTTCGGTGGAGCGCTGGCACCATCTGCCGGCCGACAAGCATGGAAGGAGAATCCTCACTCCAAATGAGGTCCTGAGGAGCTTTCCAAGCAGCAGGCAGGCTGCCTCCAGAAGCTTAGAGAGTCCTGCTTCGGACTATCCTCCGGCAACAGAGTGGGTGCCAAGGGCACGTGGGTTGGAGGGTGCTCGGAAGCTGCAGGGGAGGTTTTCAGCATCCAGTGCTCTCCGATGGAACACACTGCAGGCGCGAGCATCCATGAACTCCTGCAAGGCTTTGGAGTGGGAAAGCTGTGCTTAGCAGAGGGCTCCCTGCCAAATGCTGCAGGCCTATGTGGATGGCGAAGCTGCAGCTGTCTTGCAGTCTGCTTGTCCAGAGGTGCGTGTGCCCTGGTCCAGAGTGCTGTAGGAGGAGCTCCTAGCAACGGGAGAGCAAGCACCTTGTTTCCTTGGCATAGAATGGCCTGTGCACACAGAGGCCTGTCAGCAGTGAAGACAACGCAGGCAGCAAGAGGGGTGGCAGGCAGCTAAGTGGCGGCAGGCGTCCTGCTTGAAAGTGGGGTCATGACTGTTTTGTCCTCAGGCCCCAGTGTCCACGTGCACACACTGCCTCTGGACCTGCAGCTTCCGAGCAGTGCAAGAGAAACACAAGCAACACCCTGGGGCCTTCTCGAATGAACGGTGCTCCATCGAGGTCCTGCTGGCTGGCAGTGGCCTAGGCCAGCAAAGGCCCTAGGGAGGCCAGGCTGAGGCTGGGATGGTTCCTGACCTAGCAGTGCCCAGGGCAAGCCTGGGACTGGAGGCCAGGCTGCAGGCTCATTCCAGCTTGGGCCTGGTGCAGAGAGCCTTCAGCTAAGACTTCCATGGGGAATGGTATGCGTAGTGATTTTTGCCTGCAATCCTCGTTCCTAACTCTCGCCAAACAGCCTGTTAGCCCACACTTGCTAGACGTGTGTTCCTGAGGCAGTTGGACAATAGGGCAAGTGGAGGCTCACCCAGCATGGGACGCCTGCCTTGAACATTGCTCTGGGTGCAAAGAGGATTCCCTGCACCTCTGGCACTGGGGAGAGCATTTCTGCACACAGGAGACACTTGGCAAACACAGTTTCTCCCCTTGGAAAGTACTGTGAGAAAGAGTCGCCATCCCGGATGCATGGCACTCTCCCTTCGAAGCCCTCCATGCAGCAGGCTTTCATGGACTCGGCTGCAGGCTTTGGTAGCTGGAGACACTGCAGCTCCTCTGGAGGCTCAGGGGCAATTGGCACACCCCTCCAAGGAAATGAGGCTAGTGTGATGAGCTCTTTCCAAAGAATGGCAAGCAGCCTGCTCCTTTCAATGAGACACACGTGTGGGGAGAGATGCTTGGCAGCAGAGAAGAAGCAAGAGGGCAGCCAGGGAGGGATTTGCACACAGCTTGAAGTCCCCAGACCTCCTGATTCGAAACCAGGGAATGCCAGCTCTGCCTGTCAGGCCCCATTCCCTAGTGGGCACCCAGATTCAGGATCTGCCCTTTCCCAGCTATGAAACCACACCCAGGCTGCACCCTGAGCCCTGCCAAGTTGGAACTTTGCTCGCCAGGTGGGCTGAATGGCATGACTGTGTCAGGGGAAAGAAGGACCTAGGAGGCCTTCCGGGAACTGCCACGACATAGCAGTGCTCAGGAAAAGGCAGTCTCCTTTCTGTAGGCCGGATGCACACTGGAGTTTCCGCTTGAGGCAAGGAAGCTCAGCTAGGTGATCCCTGGCTGAAGGCAAAGCAGAGAGTTTTTCAGTGGAGCGCTGGCCCCATCTGCTGGCCGACAAGCATAGGAGGAGAAACCTCGCTGCAAATGAGTTCCTGAAGTGCTTTCCAAGCAGGAGGCAGCATGGCTGCAATAGTTTAGAAAGTCTTGCTTAGGACTACCCTCTGGCAACAGGGTGGGTGCCAAGGGCATGTGGGTTGGAGGGTGCTCAGAAGTCGCAGGGGAGGCTTTGGGCACCCGGTACTCTCTGATGGAAAACACTGCAGGCCCGAGCATCCATGAATTCCTGCAAGGCTTTGGAGTGGGAAAGCTGTGCTTAGCAGAAGGCTCCCTGCCAAGTGCTGCAGGCCTTTGTGGATGCTGAAGCAGCAGCTGCCTTGCAGGCTGCTGGTCCAGGGGCGTGTGTGCCCAGGTCCAGGGTGCTGTAGGAGGAGCTCCTAGCAAGGGGCGAGCAAGCACCTTGTTTCCTTGGCATAGACTGGCCTGTGCACCCTGAGGCCTGCCAGACGTGCAGACAGCGCAGGCAGCAAGGGCTTGTGGCAGGCAGATAAGGGGCAGCAGGCGTCTCACTTGAAAGTGGGCTCATGACTCTCTTGTTCTCCGGCCCCTGTGGCCGTGTGCAAGCACAGCCTCTGGACCTGCAGCTTCTGAGCAGTGCAAGAGACACACAGGAAACACCCAGGTGCCTTCTCTAGTGAACGGTGTTCCATCAAGGTCCTGCTTGCTGGCAGGGGCCTAGGCCAGCACAGGTCCTAGGGAGGCCAGGCTGAGGCTGGGATGGGTCCCGACCTAGCAGTGCTCAGGGCAAGCCTGGGACTGGAGGCCAGGCTGCAGGCTCATTCCAGCTTGGGCCTGGTGCAGAAAGCCTTCAGCTAGGACTTCCATGGGGTATAGTCAGCACAGTGGTTTTTGCCTGAAATCCATGTTCCTCACTCGGAGCCCCCTGCCTTTCAGCACACACTCCCTAGAAGTGTGTTCCTGAGGCAGTTGGACAGTTGGGGAAGTGGAGGCTCTCCCAGCATGGGAGGTCTGCCTAGAACCTTGCTCTGGCTGCAAAGAGGATTCCCTGCACCTCTGGCGCTGGGGTGAGATTTTCTGCACACAGGAGACACTTGGCACACACAGTGTTTCCCCATGGAAAGCACTGTGAGGAAGAATCTCTGCCAGGGATGCATGGCACTCTCCCATCGAAGCCCTCCATGCAGCAAGCTGTCATGGACTCGAGTGCAGGCCTTGGTGGCTGGAGAGACTGCAGCTCCTCTGGAGGCTCCGGGGCAATTGGCACACCCCTCCAAGGAAATGAGGCTTGTGGGATGAGCACTTTGCAAAGAATTGCAAGCAGCCTGCTCCTTTTGATGAGACACATGTGTGGGGAGAGAGACTTGACAGCAGAGAAGAAGCAAGAGGGCAATGAGGGATTGGATTTGCATGCAGCTTGGAGGCTCCATATCTCCTGCTTCGCAAGCAGGGAGTGCCAGGTCTGCCCATCATGCTCCGTTACCAGCTGGGCACCCAGTTTCAGGATCTGCCCTTTCCCAGCCATGAAACCACACCCAGGCTGCACCCTGAGCCCTGCCAAGGGGGACCCTTGCCCGCCAGGTGGGCTGAATTGCATGACTGTGTCAGGGGAGAGAAGGCCCTAGGAGGCCTTCAGGGAACTGCCTCAACATAGCCCCGCTCAGGAAAGGCACTCCTCTTTCTGTGACCGGATGCACAATGGAGTATCTGCTTGAGGCAAAGAAGCTCAGCTAGGCGATCCCTGGCTGAAGGCAAAGCAGAGAGTTTTTCGGTGGAGCGCTGGCACCATCTGCCGGCCGACAAGCATGGAAGGAGAATCCTCACTCCAAATGAGGTCCTGAGGAGCTTTCCAAGCAGCAGGCAGGCTGCCTCCAGAAGCTTAGAGAGTCCTGCCTTGGACTATCCTCCGGCAACAGAGTGGGTGCCAAGGGCACGTGGGTTGGAGGGTGCTCGGAAGCTGCAGGGGAGGTTTTCAGCATCCAGTGCTCTCCGATGGAACACACTGCAGGCGCGAGCATCCATGAACTCCTGCAAGGCTTTGGAGTGGGAAAGCTGTGCTTAGCAGAGGGCTCCCTGCCAAATGCTGCAGGCCTATGTGGATGGCGAAGCTGCAGCTGTCTTGCAGTCTGCTTGTCCAGAGGTGCGTGTGCCCTGGTCCAGAGTGCTGTAGGAGGAGCTCCTAGCAACGGGAGAGCAAGCACCTTGTTTCCTTGGCATAGAATGGCCTGTGCACACAGAGGCCTGTCAGCAGTGAAGACAACGCAGGCAGCAAGAGGGGTGGCAGGCAGCTAAGTGGCGGCAGGCGTCCTGCTTGAAAGTGGGGTCATGACTGTTTTGTCCTCAGGCCCCAGTGTCCACGTGCACACACTGCCTCTGGACCTGCAGCTTCCGAGCAGTGCAAGAGAAACACAAGCAACACCCTGGGGCCTTCTCGAATGAACGGTGCTCCATCGAGGTCCTGCTGGCTGGCAGTGGCCTAGGCCAGCAAAGGCCCTAGGGAGGCCAGGCTGAGGCTGGGATGGTTCCTGACCTAGCAGTGCCCAGGGCAAGCCTGGGACTGGAGGCCAGGCTGCAGGCTCATTCCAGCTTGGGCCTGGTGCAGAGAGCCTTCAGCTAAGACTTCCATGGGGAATGGTATGCGTAGTGATTTTTGCCTGCAATCCTCGTTCCTAACTCTCGCCAAACAGCCTGTTAGCCCACACTTGCTAGACGTGTGTTCCTGAGGCAGTTGGACAATAGGGCAAGTGGAGGCTCACCCAGCATGGGACGCCTGCCTTGAACATTGCTCTGGGTGCAAAGAGGATTCCCTGCACCTCTGGCACTGGGGAGAGCATTTCTGCACACAGGAGACACTTGGCAAACACAGTTTCTCCCCTCGGAAAGTACTGTGAGAAAGAGTCGCCATCCCGGATGCATGGCACTCTCCCTTCGAAGCCCTCCATGCAGCAGGCTTTCATGGACTCGGCTGCAGGCTTTGGTAGCTGGAGACACTGCAGCTCCTCTGGAGGCTCAGGGGCAATTGGCACACCCCTCCAAGGAAATGAGGCTAGTGTGATGAGCTCTTTCCAAAGAATGGCAAGCAGCCTGCTCCTTTCAATGAGACACACGTGTGGGGAGAGATGCTTGGCAGCAGAGAAGAAGCAAGAGGGCAGCCAGGGAGGGATTTGCACACAGCTTGAAGTCCCCAGACCTCCTGATTCGAAACCAGGGAATGCCAGCTCTGCCTGTCAGGCCCCATTCCCTAGTGGGCACCCAGATTCAGGATCTGCCCTTTCCCAGCTATGAAACCACACCCAGGCTGCACCCTGAGCCCTGCCAAGTTGGAACTTTGCTCGCCAGGTGGGCTGAATGGCATGACTGTGTCAGGGGAAAGAAGGACCTAGGAGGCCTTCCGGGAGCTGCCACGACATAGCAGTGCTCAGGAAAAGGCAGTCTCCTTTCTGTAGGCTGGATGCACACTGGAGTTTCCGCTTGAGGCAAGGAAGCTCAGCTAGGTGATCCCTGGCTGAAGGCAAAGCAGAGAGGTTTTCAGTGGAGCGCTGGCCCCATCTGCTGGCCGACAAGCATGGGAGGAGAAACCTCGCTGCAAATGAGTTCCTGAAGTGCTTTCCAAGCAGGAGGCAGCATGGGTGCAATAGTTTAGAAAGTCCTGCTTAGGACTACCCTCTGGCAAGAGGGTGGGTGCCAAGGGCATGTGGGTTGGAGGGTGCTCAGAAGTCGCAGGGGAGGCTTTGGGCACCCGGTGCTCTCTGATGGAAAACACTGCAGGCCCGAGCATCCATGAATTCCTGCAAGGCTTTGGAGTGGGAAAGCTGTGCTTAGCAGAAGGCTCCCTGCCAAGTGCTGCAGGCCTTTGTGGATGCTGAAGCAGCAGCTGCCTTGAGGCTGCTGGTCCAGGGGCGTGTGTGCCCAGGTCCGGAGTGCTGTAGGAGGAGCTCCTAGCAAGGGGCGAGCAAGCACCTTGTTTCCTTGGCATAGACTGGCCTGTGCACCCTGAGGCCTGCAGACGTGCAGACAGCGCAGGCAGCAAGGGCTTGTGGCAGGCAGATAAGGGGCAGCAGGTATCTCACTTGAAAGTGGGCTCATGACTCTCTTGTTCTCCGGCCCCTGTGGCCGTGTGCAAGCACAGCCTCTGGACCTGCAGCTTCTGAGCAGTGCAAGAGACACACAGGAAACACCCAGGTGCCTTCTCTAGTGAACGGTGTTCCATCAAGGTCCTGCTTGCTGGCAGGGGCCTAGGCCAGCACAGGTCCTAGGGAGGCCAGGCTGAGGCTGGGATGGGTCCCGACCTAGCAGTGCTCAGGGCAAGCCTGGGACTGGAGGCCAGGCTGCAGGCTCATTCCAGCTTGGGCCTGGTGCAGAAAGCCTTCAGCTAGGACTTCCATGGGGTATAGTCAGCACAGTGGTTTTTGCCTGAAATCCATGTTCCTCACTCGGAGCCCCCTGCCTTTCAGCACACACTCCCTAGAAGTGTGTTCCTGAGGCAGTTGGACAGTTGGGGAAGTGGAGGCTCTCCCAGCATGGGAGGTCTGCCTAGAACCTTGCTCTGGCTGCAAAGAGGATTCCCTGCACCTCTGGCGCTGGGGTGAGATTTTCTGCACACAGGAGACACTTGGCACACACAGTGTTTCCCCATGGAAAGCACTGTGAGGAAGAATCTCTGCCAGGGATGCATGGCACTTTCCCATCGAAGCCCTCCATGCAGCAAGCTGTCATGGACTCGAATGCAGGCCTTGGTGGCTGGAGAGACTGCAGCTCCTCTGGAGGCTCCGGGGCAATTGGCACACCCCTCCAAGGAAATGAGGCTTGTGGGATGAGCACTTTGCAAAGAATTGCAAGCAGCCTGCTCCTTTTGATGAGACACATGTGTGGGGAGAGAGACTTGACAGCAGAGAAGAAGCAAGAGGGCAATGAGGGATTGGATTTGCATGCAGCTTGGAGGCTCCATATCTCCTGCTTCGCAAGCAGGGAGTGCCAGGTCTGCCCATCATGCTCCATTAGCAGCTGGGCACCCAGTTTCAGGATCTGCCCTTTCCCAGCCATGAAACCACACCCAGGCTGCACCCTGAGCCCTGCCAAGGGGGACCCTTGCCCGCCAGGTGGGCTGAATTGCATGACTGTGTCAGGGGAGAGAAGGCCCTAGGAGGCCTTCAGGGAACTGCCTCAACATAGCCCCGCTCAGGAAAGGCACTCCTCTTTCTGTGACCGGATGCACAATGGAGTATCTGCTTGAGGCAAAGAAGCTCAGCTAGGCGATCCCTGGCTGAAGGCAAAGCAGAGAGTTTTTCGGTGGAGCGCTGGCACCATCTGCCGGCCGACAAGCATGGAAGGAGAATCCTCACTCCAAATGAGGTCCTGAGGAGCTTTCCAAGCAGCAGGCAGGCTGCCTCCAGAAGCTTAGAGAGTCCTGCTTTGGACTATCCTCCGGCAACAGAGTGGGTGCCAAGGGCATGTGGGTTGGAGGGTGCTCGGAAGCTGCAGGGGAGGTTTTCAGCATCCAGTGCTCTCCGATGGAACACACTGCAGGCGCGAGCATCCATGAACTCCTGCAAGGCTTTGGAGTGGGAAAGCTGTGCTTAGCAGAGGGCTCCCTGCCAAATGCTGCAGGCCTATGTGGATGGCGAAGCTGCAGCTGTCTTGCAGTCTGCTTGTCCAGAGGTGCGTGTGCCCTGGTCCAGAGTGCTGTAGGAGGAGCTCCTAGCAACGGGAGAGCAAGCACCTTGTTTCCTTGGCATAGAATGGCCTGTGCACACAGAGGCCTGTCAGCAGTGAAGACAACGCAGGCAGCAAGAGGGGTGGCAGGCAGCTAAGTGGCGGCAGGCGTCCTGCTTGAAAGTGGGGTCATGACTGTTTTGTCCTCAGGCCCCAGTGTCCACGTGCACACACTGCCTCTGGACCTGCAGCTTCCGAGCAGTGCAAGAGAAACACAAGCAACACCCTGGGGCCTTCTCGAATGAACGGTGCTCCATCGAGGTCCTGCTGGCTGGCAGTGGCCTAGGCCAGCAAAGGCCCTAGGGAGGCCACGCTGAGGCTGGGATGGTTCCTGACCTAGCAGTGCCCAGGGCAAGCCTGGGACTGGAGGCCAGGCTGCAGGCTCATTCCAGCTTGGGCCTGGTGCAGAGAGCCTTCAGCTAAGACTTCCATGGGGAATGGTATGCGTAGTGATTTTTGCCTGCAATCCTCATTCCTAACTCTCGCCAAACAGCCTGTTAGCCCACACTTGCTAGACGTGTGTTCCTGAGGCAGTTGGACAATAGGGCAAGTGGAGGCTCACCCAGCATGGGACGCCTGCCTTGAACATTGCCCTGGGTGCAAAGAGGATTCCCTGCACCTCTGGCACTGGGGAGAGCATTTCTGCACACAGGAGACACTTGGCAAACACAGTTTCTCCCCTCGGAAAGTACTGTGAGAAAGAGTCGCCATCCCGGATGCATGGCACTCTCCCTTCGAAGCCCTCCATGCAGCAGGCTTTCATGGACTCGGCTGCAGGCTTTGGTAGCTGGAGACACTGCAGCTCCTCTGGAGGCTCAGGGGCAATTGGCACACCCCTCCAAGGAAATGAGGCTAGTGTGATGAGCTCTTTCCAAAGAATGGCAAGCAGCCTGCTCCTTTCAATGAGACACACGTGTGGGGAGAGATGCTTGGCAGCAGAGAAGAAGCAAGAGGGCAGCCAGGGAGGGATTTGCACACAGCTTGAAGTCCCCAGACCTCCTGATTCGAAACCAGGGAATGCCAGCTCTGCCTGTCAGGCCCCATTCCCTAGTGGGCACCCAGATTCAGGATCTGCCCTTTCCCAGCTATGAAACCACACCCAGGCTGCACCCTGAGCCCTGCCAAGTTGGAACTTTGCTCGCCAGGTGGGCTGAATGGCATGACTGTGTCAGGGGAAAGAAGGACCTAGGAGGCCTTCCGGGAGCTGCCACGACATAGCAGTGCTCAGGAAAAGGCAGTCTCCTTTCTGTAGGCCGGATGCACTCTGGAGTTTCCGCTTGAGGCAAGGAAGCTCAGCTAGGTGATCCCTGGCTGAAGGCAAAGCAGAGAGTTTTTCAGTGGAGCGCTGGCCCCATCTGCTGGCCGACAAGCATGGGAGGAGAAACCTCGCTGCAAATGAGTTCCTGAAGTGCTTTCCAAGCAGGAGGCAGCATGGCTCCAATAGTTTAGAAAGTCCTGCTTAGGACTACCCTCTGGCAACAGGGTGGGTGCCAAGGGCATGTGGGTTGGAGGGTGCTCAGAAGTCGCAGGGGAGGCTTTGGGCACCCGGTGCTCTCTGATGGAAAACACTGCAGGCCCGAGCATCCATGAATTCCTGCAAGGCTTTGGAGTGGGAAAGCTGTGCTTAGCAGAAGGCTCCCTGCCAAGTGCTGCAGGCCTTTGTGGATGCTGAAGCAGCAGCTGCCTTGAGGCTGCTGGTCCAGGGGCGTGTGTGCCCAGGTCCGGAGTGCTGTAGGAGGAGCTCCTAGCAAGGGGCGAGCAAGCACCTTGTTTCCTTGGCATAGACTGGCCTGTGCACCCTGAGGCCTGCAGACGTGCAGACAGCGCAGGCAGCAAGGGCTTGTGGCAGGCAGATAAGGGGCAGCAGGCGTCTCACTTGAAAGTGGGCTCATGACTCTCTTGTTCTCCGGCCCCTGTGGCCGTGTGCAAGCACAGCCTCTGGACCTGCAGCTTCTGAGCAGTGCAAGAGACACACAGGAAACACCCAGGTGCCTTCTCTAGTGAACGGTGTTCCATCAAGGTCCTGCTTGCTGGCAGGGGCCTAGGCCAGCACAGGTCCTAGGGAGGCCAGGCTGAGGCTGGGATGGGTCCCGACCTAGCAGTGCTCAGGGCAAGCCTGGGACTGGAGGCCAGGCTGCAGGCTCATTCCAGCTTGGGCCTGGTGCAGAAAGCCTTCAACTAGGACTTCCATGGGGTATAGTCAGCACAGTGGTTTTTGCCTGAAATCCATGTTCCTCACTCGGAGCCCCCTGCCTTTCAGCACACACTCCCTAGAAGTGTGTTCCTGAGGCAGTTGGACAGTTGGGGAAGTGGAGGCTCTCCCAGCATGGGAGGTCTGCCTAGAACCTTGCTCTGGCTGCAAAGAGGATTCCCTGCACCTCTGGCGCTGGGGTGAGATTTTCTGCACACAGGAGACACTTGGCACACACAGTGTTTCCCCATGGAAAGCACTGTGAGGAAGAATCTCTGCCAGGGATGCATGGCACTCTCCCATCGAAGCCCTCCATGCAGCAAGCTGTCATGGACTCGAGTGCAGGCCTTGGTGGCTGGAGAGACTGCAGCTCCTCTGGAGGCTCCGGGGCAATTGGCACACCCCTCCAAGGAAATGAGGCTTGTGGGATGAGCACTTTGCAAAGAATTGCAAGCAGCCTGCTCCTTTTGATGAGACACATGTGTGGGGAGAGAGACTTGACAGCAGAGAAGAAGCAAGAGGGCAATGAGGGATTGGATTTGCATGCAGCTTGGAGGCTCCATATCTCCTGCTTCGCAAGCAGGGAGTGCCAGGTCTGCCCATCATGCTCCGTTACCAGCTGGGCACCCAGTTTCAGGATCTGCCCTTTCCCAGCCATGAAACCACACCCAGGCTGCACCCTGAGCCCTGCCAAGGGGGACCCTTGCTCGCCAGGTGGGCTGAATTGCATGACTGTGTCAGGGGAGAGAAGGCCCTAGGAGGCCTTCAGGGAACTGCCTCAACATAGCCCCGCTCAGGAAAGGCACTCCTCTTTCTGTGACCGGATGCACAATGGAGTATCTGCTTGAGGCAAAGAAGCTCAGCTAGGCGATCCCTGGCTGAAGGCAAAGCAGAGAGTTTTTCGGTGGAGCGCTGGCACCATCTGCCGGCCGACAAGCATGGAAGGAGAATCCTCACTCCAAATGAGGTCCTGAGGAGCTTTCCAAGCAGCAGGCAGGCTGCCTCCAGAAGCTTAGAGAGTCCTGCTTCGGACTATCCTCCGGCAACAGAGTGGGTGCCAAGGGCATGTGGGTTGGAGGGTGCTCGGAAGCTGCAGGGGAGGTTTTCAGCATCCAGTGCTCTCCGATGGAACACACTGCAGGCGCGAGCATCCATGAACTCCTGCAAGGCTTTGGAGTGGGAAAGCTGTGCTTAGCAGAGGGCTCCCTGCCAAATGCTGCAGGCCTATGTGGATGGCGAAGCTGCAGCTGTCTTGCAGTCTGCTTGTCCAGAGGTGCGTGTGCCCTGGTCCAGAGTGCTGTAGGAGGAGCTCCTAGCAACGGGAGAGCAAGCACCTTGTTTCCTTGGCATAGAATGGCCTGTGCACACAGAGGCCTGTCAGCAGTGAAGACAACGCAGGCAGCAAGAGGGGTGGCAGGCAGCTAAGTGGCGGCAGGCGTCCTGCTTGAAAGTGGGGTCATGACTGTTTTGTCCTCAGGCCCCAGTGTCCACGTGCACACACTGCCTCTGGACCTGCAGCTTCCGAGCAGTGCAAGAGAAACACAAGCAACACCCTGGGGCCTTCTCGAATGAACGGTGCTCCATCGAGGTCCTGCTGGCTGGCAGTGGCCTAGGCCAGCAAAGGCCCTAGGGAGGCCAGGCTGAGGCTGGGATGGTTCCTGACCTAGCAGTGCCCAGGGCAAGCCTGGGACTGGAGGCCAGGCTGCAGGCTCATTCCAGCTTGGGCCTGGTGCAGAGAGCCTTCAGCTAAGACTTCCATGGGGAATGGTATGCGTAGTGATTTTTGCCTGCAATCCTCATTCCTAACTCTCGCCAAACAGCCTGTTAGCCCACACTTGCTAGACGTGTGTTCCTGAGGCAGTTGGACAATAGGGCAAGTGGAGGCTCACCCAGCATGGGACGCCTGCCTTGAACATTGCCCTGGGTGCAAAGAGGATTCCCTGCACCTCTGGCACTGGGGAGAGCATTTCTGCACACAGGAGACACTTGGCAAACACAGTTTCTCCCCTCGGAAAGTACTGTGAGAAAGAGTCACCATCCCGGATGCATGGCACTCTCCCTTCGAAGCCCTCCATGCAGCAGGCTTTCATGGACTCGGCTGCAGGCTTTGGTAGCTGGAGACACTGCAGCTCCTCTGGAGGCTCAGGGGCAATTGGCACACCCCTCCAAGGAAATGAGGCTAGTGTGATGAGCTCTTTCCAAAGAATGGCAAGCAGCCTGCTCCTTTCAATGAGACACACGTGTGGGGAGAGATGCTTGGCAGCAGAGAAGAAGCAAGAGGGCAGCCAGGGAGGGATTTGCACACAGCTTGAAGTCCCCAGACCTCCTGATTCGAAACCAGGGAATGCCAGCTCTGCCTGTCAGGCCCCATTCCCTAGTGGGCACCCAGATTCAGGATCTGCCCTTTCCCAGCTATGAAACCACACCCAGGCTGCACCCTGAGCCCTGCCAAGTTGGAACTTTGCTCGCCAGGTGGGCTGAATGGCATGACTGTGTCAGGGGAAAGAAGGACCTAGGAGGCCTTCCGGGAGCTGCCACGACATAGCAGTGCTCAGGAAAAGGCAGTCTCCTTTCTGTAGGCCGGATGCACACTGGAGTTTCCGCTTGAGGCAAGGAAGCTCAGCTAGGTGATCCCTGGCTGAAGGCAAAGCAGAGAGTTTTTCAGTGGAGCGCTGGCCCCATCTGCTGGCCGACAAGCATGGGAGGAGAAACCTCGCTGCAAATGAGTTCCTGAAGTGCTTTCCAAGCAGGAGGCAGCATGGCTCCAATAGTTTAGAAAGTCCTGCTTAGTACTACCCTCTGGCAACAGGGTGGGTGCCAAGGGCATGTGGGTTGGAGGGTGCTCAGAAGTCGCAGGGGAGGCTTTGGGCACCCGGTGCTCTCTGATGGAAAACACTGCAGGCCCGAGCATCCATGAATTCCTGCAAGGCTTTGGAGTGGGAAAGCTGTGCTTAGCAGAAGGCTCCCTGCCAAGTGCTGCAGGCCTTTGTGGATGCTGAAGCAGCAGCTGCCTTGAGGCTGCTGGTCCAGGGGCGTGTGTGCCCAGGTCCGGAGTGCTGTAGGAGGAGCTCCTAGCAAGGGGCGAGCAAGCACCTTGTTTCCTTGGCATAGACTGGCCTGTGCACCCTGAGGCCTGCAGACGTGCAGACAGCGCAGGCAGCAAGGGCTTGTGGCAGGCAGATAAGGGGCAGCAGGCGTCTCACTTGAAAGTGGGCTCATGACTCTCTTGTTCTCCGGCCCCTGTGGCCGTGTGCAAGCACAGCCTCTGGACCTGCAGCTTCTGAGCAGTGCAAGAGACACACAGGAAACACCCAGGTGCCTTCTCTAGTGAACGGTGTTCCATCAAGGTCCTGCTTGCTGGCAGGGGCCTAGGCCAGCACAGGTCCTAGGGAGGCCAGGCTGAGGCTGGGATGGGTCCCGACCTAGCAGTGCTCAGGGCAAGCCTGGGACTGGAGGCCAGGCTGCAGGCTCATTCCAGCTTGGGCCTGGTGCAGAAAGCCTTCAGCTAGGACTTCCATGGGGTATAGTCAGCACAGTGGTTTTTGCCTGAAATCCATGTTCCTCACTCGGAGCCCCCTGCCTTTCAGCACACACTCCCTAGAAGTGTGTTCCTGAGGCAGTTGGACAGTTGGGGAAGTGGAGGCTCTCCCAGCATGGGAGGTCTGCCTAGAACCTTGCTCTGGCTGCAAAGAGGATTCCCTGCACCTCTGGCGCTGGGGTGAGATTTTCTGCACACAGGAGACACTTGGCACACACAGTGTTTCCCCATGGAAAGCACTGTGAGGAAGAATCTCTGCCAGGGATGCATGGCACTCTCCCATCGAAGCCCTCCATGCAGCAAGCTGTCATGGACTCGAGTGCAGGCCTTGGTGGCTGGAGAGACTGCAGCTCCTCTGGAGGCTCCGGGGCAATTGGCACACCCCTCCAAGGAAATGAGGCTTGTGGGATGAGCACTTTGCAAAGAATTGCAAGCAGCCTGCTCCTTTTGATGAGACACATGTGTGGGGAGAGAGACTTGACAGCAGAGAAGAAACAAGAGGGCAATGAGGGATTGGATTTGCATGCAGCTTGGAGGCTCCATATCTCCTGCTTCGCAAGCAGGGAGTGCCAGGTCTGCCCATCATGCTCCATTAGCAGCTGGGCACCCAGTTTCAGGATCTGCCCTTTCCCAGCCATGAAACCACACCCAGGCTGCACCCTGAGCCCTGCCAAGGGGGACCCTTGCCCGCC
This sequence comes from Hippopotamus amphibius kiboko, assembly GCF_030028045.1. Classification (NCBI taxonomy): domain Eukaryota; kingdom Metazoa; phylum Chordata; class Mammalia; order Artiodactyla; family Hippopotamidae; genus Hippopotamus; species Hippopotamus amphibius. The sequence continues at coordinate 122,076,770 of NC_080187.1, read as the reverse complement.
AGGTGGGCTGAATTGCATGACTGTGTCAGGGGAGAGAAGGCCCTAGGAGGCCTTCAGGGAACTGCCTCAACATAGCCCCGCTCAGGAAAGGCACTCCTCTTTCTGTGACCGGATGCACAATGGAGTATCTGCTTGAGGCAAAGAAGCTCAGCTAGGCGATCCCTGGCTGAAGGCAAAGCAGAGAGTTTTTCGGTGGAGCGCTGGCACCATCTGCCGGCCGACAAGCATGGAAGGAGAATCCTCACTCCAAATGAGGTCCTGAGGAGCTTTCCAAGCAGCAGGCAGGCTGCCTCCAGAAGCTTAGAGAGTCCTGCTTCGGACTATCCTCCGGCAACAGAGTGGGTGCCAAGGGCATGTGGGTTGGAGGGTGCTCGGAAGCTGCAGGGGAGGTTTTCAGCATCCAGTGCTCTCCGATGGAACACACTGCAGGCGCGAGCATCCATGAACTCCTGCAAGGCTTTGGAGTGGGAAAGCTGTGCTTAGCAGAGGGCTCCCTGCCAAATGCTGCAGGCCTATGTGGATGGCGAAGCTGCAGCTGTCTTGCAGTCTGCTTGTCCAGAGGTGCGTGTGCCCTGGTCCAGAGTGCTGTAGGAGGAGCTCCTAGCAACGGGAGAGCAAGCACCTTGTTTCCTTGGCATAGAATGGCCTGTGCACACAGAGGCCTGTCAGCAGTGAAGACAACGCAGGCAGCAAGAGGGGTGGCAGGCAGCTAAGTGGCGGCAGGCGTCCTGCTTGAAAGTGGGGTCATGACTGTTTTGTCCTCAGGCCCCAGTGTCCACGTGCACACACTGCCTCTGGACCTGCAGCTTCCGAGCAGTGCAAGAGAAACACAAGCAACACCCTGGGGCCTTCTCGAATGAACGGTGCTCCATCGAGGTCCTGCTGGCTGGCAGTGGCCTAGGCCAGCAAAGGCCCTAGGGAGGCCAGGCTGAGGCTGGGATGGTTCCTGACCTAGCAGTGCCCAGGGCAAGCCTGGGACTGGAGGCCAGGCTGCAGGCTCATTCCAGCTTGGGCCTGGTGCAGAGAGCCTTCAGCTAAGACTTCCATGGGGAATGGTATGCGTAGTGATTTTTGCCTGCAATCCTCGTTCCTAACTCTCGCCAAACAGCCTGTTAGCCCACACTTGCTAGACGTGTGTTCCTGAGGCAGTTGGACAATAGGGCAAGTGGAGGCTCACCCAGCATGGGACGCCTGCCTTGAACATTGCCCTGGGTGCAAAGAGGATTCCCTGCACCTCTGGCACTGGGGAGAGCATTTCTGCACACAGGAGACACTTGGCAAACACAGTTTCTCCCCTCGGAAAGTACTGTGAGAAAGAGTCGCCATCCCGGATGCATGGCACTCTCCCTTCGAAGCCCTCCATGCAGCAGGCTTTCATGGACTCGGCTGCAGGCTTTGGTAGCTGGAGACACTGCAGCTCCTCTGGAGGCTCAGGGGCAATTGGCACACCCCTCCAAGGAAATGAGGCTAGTGTGATGAGCTCTTTCCAAAGAATGGCAAGCAGCCTGCTCCTTTCAATGAGACACACGTGTGGGGAGAGATGCTTGGCAGCAGAGAAGAAGCAAGAGGGCAGCCAGGGAGGGATTTGCACACAGCTTGAAGTCCCCAGACCTCCTGATTCGAAACCAGGGAATGCCAGCTCTGCCTGTCAGGCCCCATTCCCTAGTGGGCACCCAGATTCAGGATCTGCCCTTTCCCAGCTATGAAACCACACCCAGGCTGCACCCTGAGCCCTGCCAAGTTGGAACTTTGCTCGCCAGGTGGGCTGAATGGCATGACTGTGTCAGGGGAAAGAAGGACCTAGGAGGCCTTCCGGGAGCTGCCACGACATAGCAGTGCTCAGGAAAAGGCAGTCTCCTTTCTGTAGGCCGGATGCACACTGGAGTTTCCGCTTGAGGCAAGGAAGCTCAGCTAGGTGATCCCTGGCTGAAGGCAAAGCAGAGAGTTTTTCAGTGGAGCGCTGGCCCCATCTGCTGGCCGACAAGCATGGGAGGAGAAACCTCGCTGCAAATGAGTTCCTGAAGTGCTTTCCAAGCAGGAGGCAGCATGGCTGCAATAGTTTAGAAAGTCCTGCTTAGGACTACCCTCTGGCAACAGGGTGGGTGCCAAGGGCATGTGGGTTGGAGGGTGCTCAGAAGTCGCAGGGGAGGCTTTGGGCACCCGGTGCTCTCTGATGGAAAACACTGCAGGCCCGAGCATCCATGAATTCCTGCAAGGCTTTGGAGTGGGAAAGCTGTGCTTAGCAGAAGGCTCCCTGCCAAGTGCTGCAGGCCTTTGTGGATGCTGAAGCAGCAGCTGCCTTGAGGCTGCTGGTCCAGGGGCGTGTGTGCCCAGGTCCGGAGTGCTGTAGGAGGAGCTCCTAGCAAGGGGCGAGCAAGCACCTTGTTTCCTTGGCATAGACTGGCCTGTGCACCCTGAGGCCTGCAGACGTGCAGACAGCGCAGGCAGCAAGGGCTTGTGGCAGGCAGATAAGGGGCAGCAGGCGTCTCACTTGAAAGTGGGCTCATGACTCTCTTGTTCTCCGGCCCCTGTGGCCGTGTGCAAGCACAGCCTCTGGACCTGCAGCTTCTGAGCAGTGCAAGAGACACACAGGAAACACCCAGGTGCCTTCTCTAGTGAACGGTGTTCCATCAAGGTCCTGCTTGCTGGCAGGGGCCTAGGCCAGCACAGGTCCTAGGGAGGCCAGGCTGAGGCTGGGATGGGTCCCGACCTAGCAGTGCTCAGGGCAAGCCTGGGACTGGAGGCCAGGCTGCAGGCTCATTCCAGCTTGGGCCTGGTGCAGAAAACCTTCAGCTAGGACTTCCATGGGGTATAGTCAGCACAGTGGTTTTTGCCTGAAATCCATGTTCCTCACTCGGAGCCCCCTGCCTTTCAGCACACACTCCCTAGAAGTGTGTTCCTGAGGCAGTTGGACAGTTGGGGAAGTGGAGGCTCTCCCAGCATGGGAGGTCTGCCTAGAACCTTGCTCTGGCTGCAAAGAGGATTCCCTGCACCTCTGGCGCTGGGGTGAGATTTTCTGCACACAGGAGACACTTGGCACACACAGTGTTTCCCCATGGAAAGCACTGTGAGGAAGAATCTCTGCCAGGGATGCATGGCACTCTCCCATCGAAGCCCTCCATGCAGCAAGCTGTCATGGACTCGAGTGCAGGCCTTGGTGGCTGGAGAGACTGCAGCTCCTCTGGAGGCTCCGGGGCAATTGGCACACCCCTCCAAGGAAATGAGGCTTGTGGGATGAGCACTTTGCAAAGAATTGCAAGCAGCCTGCTCCTTTTGATGAGACACATGTGTGGGGAGAGAGACTTGACAGCAGAGAAGAAGCAAGAGGGCAATGAGGGATTGGATTTGCATGCAGCTTGGAGGCTCCATATCTCCTGCTTCGCAAGCAGGGAGTGCCAGGTCTGCCCATCATGCTCCGTTACCAGCTGGGCACCCAGTTTCAGGATCTGCCCTTTCCCAGCCATGAAACCACACCCAGGCTGCACCCTGAGCCCTGCCAAGGGGGACCCTTGCCCGCCAGGTGGGCTGAATTGCATGACTGTGTCAGGGGAGAGAAGGCCCTAGGAGGCCTTCAGGGAACTGCCTCAACATAGCCCCGCTCAGGAAAGGCACTCCTCTTTCTGTGACCGGATGCACAATGGAGTATCTGCTTGAGGCAAAGAAGCTCAGCTAGGCGATCCCTGGCTGAAGGCAAAGCAGAGAGTTTTTCGGTGGAGCGCTGGCACCATCTGCCGGCCGACAAGCATGGAAGGAGAATCCTCACTCCAAATGAGGTCCTGAGGAGCTTTCCAAGCAGCAGGCAGGCTGCCTCCAGAAGCTTAGAGAGTCCTGCTTCGGACTATCCTCCGGCAACAGAGTGGGTGCCAAGGGCATGTGGGTTGGAGGGTGCTCGGAAGCTGCAGGGGAGGTTTTCAGCATCCAGTGCTCTCCGATGGAACACACTGCAGGCGCGAGCATCCATGAACTCCTGCAAGGCTTTGGAGTGGGAAAGCTGTGCTTAGCAGAGGGCTCCCTGCCAAATGCTGCAGGCCTATGTGGATGGTGAAGCTGCAGCTGTCTTGCAGTCTGCTTGTCCAGAGGTGCGTGTGCCCTGGTCCAGAGTGCTGTAGGAGGAGCTCCTAGCAACGGGAGAGCAAGCACCTTGTTTCCTTGGCATAGAATGGCCTGTGCACACAGAGGCCTGTCAGCAGTGAAGACAACGCAGGCAGCAAGAGGGGTGGCAGGCAGCTAAGTGGCGGCAGGCGTCCTGCTTGAAAGTGGGGTCATGACTGTTTTGTCCTCAGGCCCCAGTGTCCACGTGCACACACTGCCTCTGGACCTGCAGCTTCCGAGCAGTGCAAGAGAAACACAAGCAACACCCTGGGGCCTTCTCGAATGAACGGTGCTCCATCGAGGTCCTGCTGGCTGGCAGTGGCCTAGGCCAGCAAAGGCCCTAGGGAGGCCAGGCTGAGGCTGGGATGGTTCCTGACCTAGCAGTGCCCAGGGCAAGCCTGGGACTGGAGGCCAGGCTGCAGGCTCATTCCAGCTTGGGCCTGGTGCAGAGAGCCTTCAGCTAAGACTTCCATGGGGAATGGTATGCGTAGTGATTTTTGCCTGCAATCCTCATTCCTAACTCTCGCCAAACAGCCTGTTAGCCCACACTTGCTAGACGTGTGTTCCTGAGGCAGTTGGACAATAGGGCAAGTGGAGGCTCACCCAGCATGGGACGCCTGCCTTGAACATTGCCCTGGGTGCAAAGAGGATTCCCTGCACCTCTGGCACTGGGGAGAGCATTTCTGCACACAGGAGACACTTGGCAAACACAGTTTCTCCCCTCGGAAAGTACTGTGAGAAAGAGTCGCCATCCCGGATGCATGGCACTCTCCCTTCGAAGCCCTCCATGCAGCAGGCTTTCATGGACTCGGCTGCAGGCTTTGGTAGCTGGAGACACTGCAGCTCCTCTGGAGGCTCAGGGGCAATTGGCACACCCCTCCAAGGAAATGAGGCTAGTGTGATGAGCTCTTTCCAAAGAATGGCAAGCAGCCTGCTCCTTTCAATGAGACACACGTGTGGGGAGAGATGCTTGGCAGCAGAGAAGAAGCAAGAGGGCAGCCAGGGAGGGATTTGCACACAGCTTGAAGTCCCCAGACCTCCTGATTCGAAACCAGGGAATGCCAGCTCTGCCTGTCAGGCCCCATTCCCTAGTGGGCACCCAGATTCAGGATCTGCCCTTTCCCAGCTATGAAACCACACCCAGGCTGCACCCTGAGCCCTGCCAAGTTGGAACTTTGCTCGCCAGGTGGGCTGAATGGCATGACTGTGTCAGGGGAAAGAAGGACCTAGGAGGCCTTCCGGGAGCTGCCACGACATAGCAGTGCTCAGGAAAAGGCAGTCTCCTTTCTGTAGGCCGGATGCACACTGGAGTTTCCGCTTGAGGCAAGGAAGCTCAGCTAGGTGATCCCTGGCTGAAGGCAAAGCAGAGAGTTTTTCAGTGGAGCGCTGGCCCCATCTGCTGGCCGACAAGCATGGGAGGAGAAACCTCGCTGCAAATGAGTTCCTGAAGTGCTTTCCAAGCAGGAGGCAGCATGGCTGCAATAGTTTAGAAAGTCCTGCTTAGGACTACCCTCTGGCAACAGGGTGGGTGCCAAGGGCATGTGGGTTGGAGGGTGCTCAGAAGTCGCAGGGGAGGCTTTGGGCACCCGGTGCTCTCTGATGGAAAACACTGCAGGCCCGAGCATCCATGAATTCCTGCAAGGCTTTGGAGTGGGAAAGCTGTGCTTAGCAGAAGGCTCCCTGCCAAGTGCTGCAGGCCTTTGTGGATGCTGAAGCAGCAGCTGCCTTGAGGCTGCTGGTCCAGGGGCGTGTGTGCCCAGGTCCGGAGTGCTGTAGGAGGAGCTCCTAGCAAGGGGCGAGCAAGCACCTTGTTTCCTTGGCATAGACTGGCCTGTGCACCCTGAGGCCTGCAGACGTGCAGACAGCGCAGGCAGCAAGGGCTTGTGGCAGGCAGATAAGGGGCAGCAGGCGTCTCACTTGAAAGTGGGCTCATGACTCTCTTGTTCTCCGGCCCCTGTGGCCGTGTGCAAGCACAGCCTCTGGACCTGCAGCTTCTGAGCAGTGCAAGAGACACACAGGAAACACCCAGGTGCCTTCTCTAGTGAACGGTGTTCCATCAAGGTCCTGCTTGCTGGCAGGGGCCTAGGCCAGCACAGGTCCTAGGGAGGCCAGGCTGAGGCTGGGATGGGTCCCGACCTAGCAGTGCTCAGGGCAAGCCTGGGACTGGAGGCCAGGCTGCAGGCTCATTCCAGCTTGGGCCTGGTGCAGAAAACCTTCAGCTAGGACTTCCATGGGGTATAGTCAGCACAGTGGTTTTTGCCTGAAATCCATGTTCCTCACTCGGAGCCCCCTGCCTTTCAGCACACACTCCCTAGAAGTGTGTTCCTGAGGCAGTTGGACAGTTGGGGAAGTGGAGGCTCTCCCAGCATGGGAGGTCTGCCTAGAACCTTGCTCTGGCTGCAAAGAGGATTCCCTGCACCTCTGGCGCTGGGGTGAGATTTTCTGCACACAGGAGACACTTGGCACACACAGTGTTTCCCCATGGAAAGCACTGTGAGGAAGAATCTCTGCCAGGGATGCATGGCACTCTCCCATCGAAGCCCTCCATGCAGCAAGCTGTCATGGACTCGAGTGCAGGCCTTGGTGGCTGGAGAGACTGCAGCTCCTCTGGAGGCTCCGGGGCAATTGGCACACCCCTCCAAGGAAATGAGGCTTGTGGGATGAGCACTTTGCAAAGAATTGCAAGCAGCCTGCTCCTTTTGATGAGACACATGTGTGGGGAGAGAGACTTGACAGCAGAGAAGAAGCAAGAGGGCAATGAGGGATTGGATTTGCATGCAGCTTGGAGGCTCCATATCTCCTGCTTCGCAAGCAGGGAGTGCCAGGTCTGCCCATCATGCTCCGTTACCAGCTGGGCACCCAGTTTCAGGATCTGCCCTTTCCCAGCCATGAAACCACACCCAGGCTGCACCCTGAGCCCTGCCAAGGGGGACCCTTGCTCGCCAGGTGGGCTGAATTGCATGACTGTGTCAGGGGAGAGAAGGCCCTAGGAGGCCTTCAGGGAACTGCCTCAACATAGCCCCGCTCAGGAAAGGCACTCCTCTTTCTGTGACCGGATGCACAATGGAGTATCTGCTTGAGGCAAAGAAGCTCAGCTAGGCGATCCCTGGCTGAAGGCAAAGCAGAGAGTTTTTCGGTGGAGCGCTGGCACCATCTGCCGGCCGACAAGCATGGAAGGAGAATCCTCACTCCAAATGAGGTCCTGAGGAGCTTTCCAAGCAGCAGGCAGGCTGCCTCCAGAAGCTTAGAGAGTCCTGCTTCGGACTACCCTCCGGCAACAGAGTGGGTGCCAAGGGCATGTGGGTTGGAGGGTGCTCGGAAGCTGCAGGGGAGGTTTTCAGCATCCAGTGCTCTCCGATGGAACACACTGCAGGCGCGAGCATCCATGAACTCCTGCAAGGCTTTGGAGTGGGAAAGCTGTGCTTAGCAGAGGGCTCCCTGCCAAATGCTGCAGGCCTATGTGGATGGTGAAGCTGCAGCTGTCTTGCAGTCTGCTTGTCCAGAGGTGCGTGTGCCCTGGTCCAGAGTGCTGTAGGAGGAGCTCCTAGCAACGGGAGAGCAAGCACCTTGTTTCCTTGGCATAGAATGGCCTGTGCACACAGAGGCCTGTCAGCAGTGAAGACAACGCAGGCAGCAAGAGGGGTGGCAGGCAGCTAAGTGGCGGCAGGCGTCCTGCTTGAAAGTGGGGTCATGACTGTTTTGTCCTCAGGCCCCAGTGTCCACGTGCACACACTGCCTCTGGACCTGCAGCTTCCGAGCAGTGCAAGAGAAACACAAGCAACACCCTGGGGCCTTCTCGAATGAACGGTGCTCCATCGAGGTCCTGCTGGCTGGCAGTGGCCTAGGCCAGCAAAGGCCCTAGGGAGGCCAGGCTGAGGCTGGGATGGTTCCTGACCTAGCAGTGCCCAGGGCAAGCCTGGGACTGGAGGCCAGGCTGCAGGCTCATTCCAGCTTGGGCCTGGTGCAGAGAGCCTTCAGCTAAGACTTCCATGGGGAATGGTATGCGTAGTGATTTTTGCCTGCAATCCTCATTCCTAACTCTCGCCAAACAGCCTGTTAGCCCACACTTGCTAGACGTGTGTTCCTGAGGCAGTTGGACAATAGGGCAAGTGGAGGCTCACCCAGCATGGGACGCCTGCCTTGAACATTGCCCTGGGTGCAAAGAGGATTCCCTGCACCTCTGGCACTGGGGAGAGCATTTCTGCACACAGGAGACACTTGGCAAACACAGTTTCTCCCCTCGGAAAGTACTGTGAGAAAGAGTCGCCATCCCGGATGCATGGCACTCTCCCTTCGAAGCCCTCCATGCAGCAGGCTTTCATGGACTCGGCTGCAGGCTTTGGTAGCTGGAGACACTGCAGCTCCTCTGGAGGCTCAGGGGCAATTGGCACACCCCTCCAAGGAAATGAGGCTAGTGTGATGAGCTCTTTCCAAAGAATGGCAAGCAGCCTGCTCCTTTCAATGAGACACACGTGTGGGGAGAGATGCTTGGCAGCAGAGAAGAAGCAAGAGGGCAGCCAGGGAGGGATTTGCACACAGCTTGAAGTCCCCAGACCTCCTGATTCGAAACCAGGGAATGCCAGCTCTGCCTGTCAGGCCCCATTCCCTAGTGGGCACCCAGATTCAGGATCTGCCCTTTCCCAGCTATGAAACCACACCCAGGCTGCACCCTGAGCCCTGCCAAGTTGGAACTTTGCTCGCCAGGTGGGCTGAATGGCATGACTGTGTCAGGGGAAAGAAGGACCTAGGAGGCATTCCGGGAGCTGCCACGACATAGCAGTGCTCAGGAAAAGGCAGTCTCCTTTCTGTAGGCCGGATGCACACTGGAGTTTCCGCTTGAGGCAAGGAAGCTCAGCTAGGTGATCCCTGGCTGAAGGCAAAGCAGAGAGTTTTTCAGTGGAGCGCTGGCCCCATCTGCTGGCCGACAAGCATGGGAGGAGAAACCTCGCTGCAAATGAGTTCCTGAAGTGCTTTCCAAGCAGGAGGCAGCATGGCTGCAATAGTTTAGAAAGTCCTGCTTAGGACTACCCTCTGGCAACAGGGTGGGTGCCAAGGGCATGTGGGTTGGAGGGTGCTCAGAAGTCGCAGGGGAGGCTTTGGGCACCCGGTGCTCTCTGATGGAAAACACTGCAGGCCCGAGCATCCATGAATTCCTGCAAGGCTTTGGAGTGGGAAAGCTGTGCTTAGCAGAAGGCTCCCTGCCAAGTGCTGCAGGCCTTTGTGGATGCTGAAGCAGCAGCTGCCTTGAGGCTGCTGGTCCAGGGGCATGTGTGCCCAGGTCCGGAGTGCTGTAGGAGGAGCTCCTAGCAAGGGGCGAGCAAGCACCTTGTTTCCTTGGCATAGACTGGCCTGTGCACCCTGAGGCCTGCAGACGTGCAGACAGCGCAGGCAGCAAGGGCTTGTGGCAGGCAGATAAGGGGCAGCAGGCGTCTCACTTGAAAGTGGGCTCATGACTCTCTTGTTCTCCGGCCCCTGTGGCCGTGTGCAAGCACAGCCTCTGGACCTGCAGCTTCTGAGCAGTGCAAGAGACACACAGGAAACACCCAGGTGCCTTCTCTAGTGAACGGTGTTCCATCAAGGTCCTGCTTGCTGGCAGGGGCCTAGGCCAGCACAGGTCCTAGGGAGGCCAGGCTGAGGCTGGGATGGGTCCCGACCTAGCAGTGCTCAGGGCAAGCCTGGGACTGGAGGCCAGGCTGCAGGCTCATTCCAGCTTGGGCCTGGTGCAGAAAGCCTTCAGCTAGGACTTCCATGGGGTATAGTCAGCACAGTGGTTTTTGCCTGAAATCCATGTTCCTCACTCGGAGCCCCCTGCCTTTCAGCACACACTCCCTAGAAGTGTGTTCCTGAGGCAGTTGGACAGTTGGGGAAGTGGAGGCTCTCCCAGCATGGGAGGTCTGCCTAGAACCTTGCTCTGGCTGCAAAGAGGATTCCCTGCACCTCTGGCGCTGGGGTGAGATTTTCTGCACACAGGAGACACTTGGCACACACAGTGTTTCCCCATGGAAAGCACTGTGAGGAAGAATCTCTGCCAGGGATGCATGGCACTCTCCCATCGAAGCCCTCCATGCAGCAAGCTGTCATGGACTCGAGTGCAGGCCTTGGTGGCTGGAGAGACTGCAGCTCCTCTGGAGGCTCCGGGGCAATTGGCACACCCCTCCAAGGAAATGAGGCTTGTGGGATGAGCACTTTGCAAAGAATTGCAAGCAGCCTTCTCCTTTTGATGAGACACATGTGTGGGGAGAGAGACTTGACAGCAGAGAAGAAGCAAGAGGGCAATGAGGGATTGGATTTGCATGCAGCTTGGAGGCTCCATATCTCCTGCTTCGCAAGCAGGGAGTGCCAGGTCTGCCCATCATGCTCCATTACCAGCTGGGCACCCAGTTTCAGGATCTGCCCTTTCCCAGCCATGAAACCACACCCAGGCTGCACCCTGAGCCCTGCCAAGGGGGACCCTTGCCCGCCAGGTGGGCTGAATTGCATGACTGTGTCAGGGGAGAGAAGGCCCTAGGAGGCCTTCAGGGAACTGCCTCAACATAGCCCCGCTCAGGAAAGGCACTCCTCTTTCTGTGACCGGATGCACAATGGAGTATCTGCTTGAGGCAAAGAAGCTCAGCTAGGCGATCCCTGGCTGAAGGCAAAGCAGAGAGTTTTTCGGTGGAGCGCTGGCACCATCTGCCGGCCGACAAGCATGGAAGGAGAATCCTCACTCCAAATGAGGTCCTGAGGAGCTTTCCAAGCAGCAGGCAGGCTGCCTCCAGAAGCTTAGAGAGTCCTGCTTCGGACTATCCTCCGGCAACAGAGTGGGTGCCAAGGGCATGTGGGTTGGAGGGTGCTCGGAAGCTGCAGGGGAGGTTTTCAGCATCCAGTGCTCTCCGATGGAACACACTGCAGGCGCGAGCATCCATGAACTCCTGCAAGGCTTTGGAGTGGGAAAGCTGTGCTTAGCAGAGGGCTCCCTGCCAAATGCTGCAGGCCTATGTGGATGGCGAAGCTGCAGCTGTCTTGCAGTCTGCTTGTCCAGAGGTGCGTGTGCCCTGGTCCAGAGTGCTGTAGGAGGAGCTCCTAGCAACGGGAGAGCAAGCACCTTGTTTCCTTGGCATAGAATGGCCTGTGCACACAGAGGCCTGTCAGCAGTGAAGACAACGCAGGCAGCAAGAGGGGTGGCAGGCAGCTAAGTGGCGGCAGGCGTCCTGCTTGAAAGTGGGGTCATGACTGTTTTGTCCTCAGGCCCCAGTGTCCACGTGCACACACTGCCTCTGGACCTGCAGCTTCCGAGCAGTGCAAGAGAAACACAAGCAACACCCTGGGGCCTTCTCGAATGAACGGTGCTCCATCGAGGTCCTGCTGGCTGGCAGTGGCCTAGGCCAGCAAAGGCCCTAGGGAGGCCAGGCTGAGGCTGGGATGGTTCCTGACCTAGCAGTGCCCAGGGCAAGCCTGGGACTGGAGGCCAGGCTGCAGGCTCATTCCAGCTTGGGCCTGGTGCAGAGAGCCTTCAGCTAAGACTTCCATGGGGAATGGTATGCGTAGTGATTTTTGCCTGCAATCCTCGTTCCTAACTCTCGCCAAACAGCCTGTTAGCCCACACTTGCTAGACGTGTGTTCCTGAGGCAGTTGGACAATAGGGCAAGTGGAGGCTCACCCAGCATGGGACGCCTGCCTTGAACATTGCCCTGGGTGCAAAGAGGATTCCCTGCACCTCTGGCACTGGGGAGAGCATTTCTGCACACAGGAGACACTTGGCAAACACAGTTTCTCCCCTCGGAAAGTACTGTGAGAAAGAGTCGCCATCCCGGATGCATGGCACTCTCCCTTCGAAGCCCTCCATGCAGCAGGCTTTCATGGACTCGGCTGCAGGCTTTGGTAGCTGGAGACACTGCAGCTCCTCTGGAGGCTCAGGGGCAATTGGCACACCCCTCCAAGGAAATGAGGCTAGTGTGATGAGCTCTTTCCAAAGAATGGCAAGCAGCCTGCTCCTTTCAATGAGACACACGTGTGGGGAGAGATGCTTGGCAGCAGAGAAGAAGCAAGAGGGCAGCCAGGGAGGGATTTGCACACAGCTTGAAGTCCCCAGACCTCCTGATTCGAAACCAGGGAATGCCAGCTCTGCCTGTCAGGCCCCATTCCCTAGTGGGCACCCAGATTCAGGATCTGCCCTTTCCCAGCTATGAAACCACACCCAGGCTGCACCCTGAGCCCTGCCAAGTTGGAACTTTGCTCGCCAGGTGGGCTGAATGGCATGACTGTGTCAGGGGAAAGAAGGACCTAGGAGGCCTTCCGGGAGCTGCCACGACATAGCAGTGCTCAGGAAAAGGCAGTCTCCTTTCTGTAGGCCGGATGCACACTGGAGTTTCCGCTTGAGGCAAGGAAGCTCAGCTAGGTGATCCCTGGCTGAAGGCAAAGCAGAGAGTTTTTCAGTGGAGCGCTGGCCCCATCTGCTGGCCGACAAGCATGGGAGGAGAAACCTCGCTGCAAATGAGTTCCTGAAGTGCTTTCCAAGCAGGAGGCAGCATGGCTGCAATAGTTTAGAAAGTCCTGCTTAGGACTACCCTCTGGCAACAGGGTGGGTGCCAAGGGCATGTGGGTTGGAGGGTGCTCAGAAGTCGCAGGGGAGGCTTTGGGCACCCGGTGCTCTCTGATGGAAAACACTGCAGGCCCGAGCATCCATGAATTCCTGCAAGGCTTTGGAGTGGGAAAGCTGTGCTTAGCAGAAGGCTCCCTGCCAAGTGCTGCAGGCCTTTGTGGATGCTGAAGCAGCAGCTGCCTTGAGGCTGCTGGTCCAGGGGCGTGTGTGCCCAGGTCCGGAGTGCTGTAGGAGGAGCTCCTAGCAAGGGGCGAGCAAGCACCTTGTTTCCTTGGCATAGACTGGCCTGTGCACCCTGAGGCCTGCAGACGTGCAGACAGCGCAGGCAGCAAGGGCTTGTGGCAGGCAGATAAGGGGCAGCAGGCGTCTCACTTGAAAGTGGGCTCATGACTCTCTTGTTCTCCGGCCCCTGTGGCCGTGTGCAAGCACAGCCTCTGGACCTGCAGCTTCTGAGCAGTGCAAGAGACACACAGGAAACACCCAGGTGCCTTCTCTAGTGAACGGTGTTCCATCAAGGTCCTGCTTGCTGGCAGGGGCCTAGGCCAGCACAGGTCCTAGGGAGGCCAGGCTGAGGCTGGGATGGGTCCCGACCTAGCAGTGCTCAGGGCAAGCCTGGGACTGGAGGCCAGGCTGCAGGCTCATTCCAGCTTGGGCCTGGTGCAGAAAACCTTCAGCTAGGACTTCCATGGGGTATAGTCAGCACAGTGGTTTTTGCCTGAAATCCATGTTCCTCACTCGGAGCCCCCTGCCTTTCAGCACACACTCCCTAGAAGTGTGTTCCTGAGGCAGTTGGACAGTTGGGGAAGTGGAGGCTCTCCCAGCATGGGAGGTCTGCCTAGAACCTTGCTCTGGCTGCAAAGAGGATTCCCTGCACCTCTGGCGCTGGGGTGAGATTTTCTGCACACAGGAGACACTTGGCACACACAGTGTTTCCCCATGGAAAGCACTGTGAGGAAGAATCTCTGCCAGGGATGCATGGCACTCTCCCATCGAAGCCCTCCATGCAGCAAGCTGTCATGGACTCGAGTGCAGGCCTTGGTGGCTGGAGAGACTGCAGCTCCTCTGGAGGCTCCGGGGCAATTGGCACACCCCTCCAAGGAAATGAGGCTTGTGGGATGAGCACTTTGCAAAGAATTGCAAGCAGCCTGCTCCTTTTGATGAGACACATGTGTGGGGAGAGAGACTTGACAGCAGAGAAGAAGCAAGAGGGCAATGAGGGATTGGATTTGCATGCAGCTTGGAGGCTCCATATCTCCTGCTTCGCAAGCAGGGAGTGCCAGGTCTGCCCATCATGCTCCGTTACCAGCTGGGCACCCAGTTTCAGGATCTGCCCTTTCCCAGCCATGAAACCACACCCAGGCTGCACCCTGAGCCCTGCCAAGGGGGACCCTTGCTCGCCAGGTGGGCTGAATTGCATGACTGTGTCAGGGGAGAGAAGGCCCTAGGAGGCCTTCAGGGAACTGCCTCAACATAGCCCCGCTCAGGAAAGGCACTCCTCTTTCTGTGACCGGATGCACAATGGAGTATCTGCTTGAGGCAAAGAAGCTCAGCTAGGCGATCCCTGGCTGAAGGCAAAGCAGAGAGTTTTTCGGTGGAGCGCTGGCACCATCTGCCGGCCGACAAGCATGGAAGGAGAATCCTCACTCCAAATGAGGTCCTGAGGAGCTTTCCAAGCAGCAGGCAGGCTGCCTCCAGAAGCTTAGAGAGTCCTGCTTCGGACTATCCTCCGGCAACAGAGTGGGTGCCAAGGGCATGTGGGTTGGAGGGTGCTCGGAAGCTGCAGGGGAGGTTTTCAGCATCCAGTGCTCTCCGATGGAACACACTGCAGGCGCGAGCATCCATGAACTCCTGCAAGGCTTTGGAGTGGGAAAGCTGTGCTTAGCAGAGGGCTCCCTGCCAAATGCTGCAGGCCTATGTGGATGGTGAAGCTGCAGCTGTCTTGCAGTCTGCTTGTCCAGAGGTGCGTGTGCCCTGGTCCAGAGTGCTGTAGGAGGAGCTCCTAGCAACGGGAGAGCAAGCACCTTGTTTCCTTGGCATAGAATGGCCTGTGCACACAGAGGCCTGTCAGCAGTGAAGACAACGCAGGCAGCAAGAGGGGTGGCAGGCAGCTAAGTGGCGGCAGGCGTCCTGCTTGAAAGTGGGGTCATGACTGTTTTGTCCTCAGGCCCCAGTGTCCACGTGCACACACTGCCTCTGGACCTGCAGCTTCCGAGCAGTGCAAGAGAAACACAAGCAACACCCTGGGGCCTTCTCGAATGAACGGTGCTCCATCGAGGTCCTGCTGGCTGGCAGTGGCCTAGGCCAGCAAAGGCCCTAGGGAGGCCAGGCTGAGGCTGGGATGGTTCCTGACCTAGCAGTGCCCAGGGCAAGCCTGGGACTGGAGGCCAGGCTGCAGGCTCATTCCAGCTTGGGCCTGGTGCAGAGAGCCTTCAGCTAAGACTTCCATGGGGAATGGTATGCGTAGTGATTTTTGCCTGCAATCCTCATTCCTAACTCTCGCCAAACAGCCTGTTAGCCCACACTTGCTAGACGTGTGTTCCTGAGGCAGTTGGACAATAGGGCAAGTGGAGGCTCACCCAGCATGGGACGCCTGCCTTGAACATTGCCCTGGGTGCAAAGAGGATTCCCTGCACCTCTGGCACTGGGGAGAGCATTTCTGCACACAGGAGACACTTGGCAAACACAGTTTCTCCCCTCGGAAAGTACTGTGAGAAAGAGTCACCATCCCGGATGCATGGCACTCTCCCTTCGAAGCCCTCCATGCAGCAGGCTTTCATGGACTCGGCTGCAGGCTTTGGTAGCTGGAGACACTGCAGCTCCTCTGGAGGCTCAGGGGCAATTGGCACACCCCTCCAAGGAAATGAGGCTAGTGTGATGAGCTCTTTCCAAAGAATGGCAAGCAGCCTGCTCCTTTCAATGAGACACACGTGTGGGGAGAGATGCTTGGCAGCAGAGAAGAAGCAAGAGGGCAGCCAGGGAGGGATTTGCACACAGCTTGAAGTCCCCAGACCTCCTGATTCGAAACCAGGGAATGCCAGCTCTGCCTGTCAGGCCCCATTCCCTAGTGGGCACCCAGATTCAGGATCTGCCCTTTCCCAGCTATGAAACCACACCCAGGCTGCACCCTGAGCCCTGCCAAGTTGGAACTTTGCTCGCCAGGTGGGCTGAATGGCATGACTGTGTCAGGGGAAAGAAGGACCTAGGAGGCATTCCGGGAGCTGCCACGACATAGCAGTGCTCAGGAAAAGGCAGTCTCCTTTCTGTAGGCCGGATGCACACTGGAGTTTCCGCTTGAGGCAAGGAAGCTCAGCTAGGTGATCCCTGGCTGAAGGCAAAGCAGAGAGTTTTTCAGTGGAGCGCTGGCCCCATCTGCTGGCCGACAAGCATGGGAGGAGAAACCTCGCTGCAAATGAGTTCCTGAAGTGCTTTCCAAGCAGGAGGCAGCATGGCTCCAATAGTTTAGAAAGTCCTGCTTAGGACTACCCTCTGGCAACAGGGTGGGTGCCAAGGGCATGTGGGTTGGAGGGTGCTCAGAAGTCGCAGGGGAGGCTTTGGGCACCCGGTGCTCTCTGATGGAAAACACTGCAGGCCCGAGCATCCATGAATTCCTGCAAGGCTTTGGAGTGGGAAAGCTGTGCTTAGCAGAAGGCTCCCTGCCAAGTGCTGCAGGCCTTTGTGGATGCTGAAGCAGCAGCTGCCTTGAGGCTGCTGGTCCAGGGGCATGTGTGCCCAGGTCCAGAGTGCTGTAGGAGGAGCTCCTAGCAAGGGGCGAGCAAGCACCTTGTTTCCTTGGCATAGACTGGCCTGTGCACCCTGAGGCCTGCAGACGTGCAGACAGCGCAGGCAGCAAGGGCTTGTGGCAGGCAGATAAGGGGCAGCAGGCGTCTCACTTGAAAGTGGGCTCATGACTCTCTTGTTCTCCGGCCCCTGTGGCCGTGTGCAAGCACAGCCTCTGGACCTGCAGCTTCTGAGCAGTGCAAGAGACACACAGGAAACCCCCAGGTGCCTTCTCTAGTGAACGGTGTTCCATCAAGGTCCTGCTTGCTGGCAGGGGCCTAGGCCAGCACAGGTCCTAGGGAGGCCAGGCTGAGGCTGGGATGGGTCCCGACCTAGCAGTGCTCAGGGCAAGCCTGGGACTGGAGGCCAGGCTGCAGGCTCATTCCAGCTTGGGCCTGGTGCAGAAAGCCTTCAGCTAGGACTTCCATGGGGTATAGTCAGCACAGTGGTTTTTGCCTGAAATCCATGTTCCTCACTCGGAGCCCCCTGCCTTTCAGCACACACTCCCTAGAAGTGTGTTCCTGAGGCAGTTGGACAGTTGGGGAAGTGGAGGCTCTCCCAGCATGGGAGGTCTGCCTAGAACCTTGCTCTGGCTGCAAAGAGGATTCCCTGCACCTCTGGCGCTGGGGTGAGATTTTCTGCACACAGGAGACACTTGGCACACACAGTGTTTCCCCATGGAAAGCACTGTGAGGAAGAATCTCTGCCAGGGATGCATGGCACTCTCCCATCGAAGCCCTCCATGCAGCAAGCTGTCATGGACTCGAGTGCAGGCCTTGGTGGCTGGAGAGACTGCAGCTCCTCTGGAGGCTCCGGGGCAATTGGCACACCCCTCCAAGGAAATGAGGCTTGTGGGATGAGCACTTTGCAAAGAATTGCAAGCAGCCTGCTCCTTTTGATGAGACACATGTGTGGGGAGAGAGACTTGACAGCAGAGAAGAAGCAAGAGGGCAATGAGGGATTGGATTTGCATGCAGCTTGGAGGCTCCATATCTCCTGCTTCGCAAGCAGGGAGTGCCAGGTCTGCCCATCATGCTCCGTTACCAGCTGGGCACCCAGTTTCAGGATCTGCCCTTTCCCAGCCATGAAACCACACCCAGGCTGCACCCTGAGCCCTGCCAAGGGGGACCCTTGCTCGCCAGGTGGGCTGAATTGCATGACTGTGTCAGGGGAGAGAAGGCCCTAGGAGGCCTTCAGGGAACTGCCTCAACATAGCCCCGCTCAGGAAAGGCACTCCTCTTTCTGTGACCGGATGCACAATGGAGTATCTGCTTGAGGCAAAGAAGCTCAGCTAGGCGATCCCTGGCTGAAGGCAAAGCAGAGAGTTTTTCGGTGGAGCGCTGGCACCATCTGCCGGCCGACAAGCATGGAAGGAGAATCCTCACTCCAAATGAGGTCCTGAGGAGCTTTCCAAGCAGCAGGCAGGCTGCCTCCAGAAGCTTAGAGAGTCCTGCTTCGGACTATCCTCCGGCAACAGAGTGGGTGCCAAGGGCATGTGGGTTGGAGGGTGCTCGGAAGCTGCAGGGGAGGTTTTCAGCATCCAGTGCTCTCCGATGGAACACACTGCAGGCGCGAGCATCCATGAACTCCTGCAAGGCTTTGGAGTGGGAAAGCTGTGCTTAGCAGAGGGCTCCCTCCCAAATGCTGCAGGCCTATGTGGATGGCGAAGCTGCAGCTGTCTTGCAGTCTGCTTGTCCAGAGGTGCGTGTGCCCTGGTCCAGAGTGCTGTAGGAGGAGCTCCTAGCAACGGGAGAGCAAGCACCTTGTTTCCTTGGCATAGAATGGCCTGTGCACACAGAGGCCTGTCAGCAGTGAAGACAACGCAGGCAGCAAGAGGGGTGGCAGGCAGCTAAGTGGCGGCAGGCGTCCTGCTTGAAAGTGGGGTCATGACTGTTTTGTCCTCAGGCCCCAGTGTCCACGTGCACACACTGCCTCTGGACCTGCAGCTTCCGAGCAGTGCAAGAGAAACACAAGCAACACCCTGGGGCCTTCTCGAATGAACGGTGCTCCATCGAGGTCCTGCTGGCTGGCAGTGGCCTAGGCCAGCAAAGGCCCTAGGGAGGCCACGCTGAGGCTGGGATGGTTCCTGACCTAGCAGTGCCCAGGGCAAGCCTGGGACTGGAGGCCAGGCTGCAGGCTCATTCCAGCTTGGGCCTGGTGCAGAGAGCCTTCAGCTAAGACTTCCATGGGGAATGGTATGCGTAGTGATTTTTGCCTGCAATCCTCGTTCCTAACTCTCGCCAAACAGCCTGTTAGCCCACACTTGCTAGACGTGTGTTCCTGAGGCAGTTGGACAATAGGGCAAGTGGAGGCTCACCCAGCATGGGACGCCTGCCTTGAACATTGCCCTGGGTGCAAAGAGGATTCCCTGCACCTCTGGCACTGGGGAGAGCATTTCTGCACACAGGAGACACTTGGCAAACACAGTTTCTCCCCTCGGAAAGTACTGTGAGAAAGAGTCGCCATCCCGGATGCATGGCACTCTCCCTTCGAAGCCCTCCATGCAGCAGGCTTTCATGGACTCGGCTGCAGGCTTTGGTAGCTGGAGACACTGCAGCTCCTCTGGAGGCTCAGGGGCAATTGGCACACCCCTCCAAGGAAATGAGGCTAGTGTGATGAGCTCTTTCCAAAGAATGGCAAGCAGCCTGCTCCTTTCAATGAGACACACGTGTGGGGAGAGATGCTTGGCAGCAGAGAAGAAGCAAGAGGGCAGCCAGGGAGGGATTTGCACACAGCTTGAAGTCCCCAGACCTCCTGATTCGAAACCAGGGAATGCCAGCTCTGCCTGTCAGGCCCCATTCCCTAGTGGGCACCCAGATTCAGGATCTGCCCTTTCCCAGCTATGAAACCACACCCAGGCTGCACCCTGAGCCCTGCCAAGTTGGAACTTTGCTCGCCAGGTGGGCTGAATGGCATGACTGTGTCAGGGGAAAGAAGGACCTAGGAGGCCTTCCGGGAGCTGCCACGACATAGCAGTGCTCAGGAAAAGGCAGTCTCCTTTCTGTAGGCCGGATGCACACTGGAGTTTCCGCTTGAGGCAAGGAAGCTCAGCTAGGTGATCCCTGGCTGAAGGCAAAGCAGAGAGTTTTTCAGTGGAGCGCTGGCCCCATCTGCTGGCCGACAAGCATGGGAGGAGAAACCTCGCTGCAAATGAGTTCCTGAAGTGCTTTCCAAGCAGGAGGCAGCATGGCTCCAATAGTTTAGAAAGTCCTGCTTAGGACTACCCTCTGGCAACAGGGTGGGTGCCAAGGGCATGTGGGTTGGAGGGTGCTCAGAAGTCGCAGGGGAGGCTTTGGGCACCCGGTGCTCTCTGATGGAAAACACTGCAGGCCCGAGCATCCATGAATTCCTGCAAGGCTTTGGAGTGGGAAAGCTGTGCTTAGCAGAAGGCTCCCTGCCAAGTGCTGCAGGCCTTTGTGGATGCTGAAGCAGCAGCTGCCTTGAGGCTGCTGGTCCAGGGGCGTGTGTGCCCAGGTCCGGAGTGCTGTAGGAGGAGCTCCTAGCAAGGGGCGAGCAAGCACCTTGTTTCCTTGGCATAGACTGGCCTGTGCACCCTGAGGCCTGCAGACGTGCAGACAGCGCAGGCAGCAAGGGCTTGTGGCAGGCAGATAAGGGGCAGCAGGCGTCTCACTTGAAAGTGGGCTCATGACTCTCTTGTTCTCCGGCCCCTGTGGCCGTGTGCAAGCACAGCCTCTGGACCTGCAGCTTCTGAGCAGTGCAAGAGACACACAGGAAACACCCAGGTGCCTTCTCTAGTGAACGGTGTTCCATCAAGGTCCTGCTTGCTGGCAGGGGCCTAGGCCAGCACAGGTCCTAGGGAGGCCAGGCTGAGGCTGGGATGGGTCCCGACCTAGCAGTGCTCAGGGCAAGCCTGGGACTGGAGGCCAGGCTGCAGGCTCATTCCAGCTTGGGCCTGGTGCAGAAAGCCTTCAGCTAGGACTTCCATGGGGTATAGTCAGCACAGTGGTTTTTGCCTGAAATCCATGTTCCTCACTCGGAGCCCCCTGCCTTTCAGCACACACTCCCTAGAAATGTGTTCCTGAGGCAGTTGGACAGTTGGGGAAGTGGAGGCTCTCCCAGCATGGGAGGTCTGCCTAGAAACTTGCTCTGGCTGCAAAGAGGATTCCCTGCACCTCTGGCGCTGCAGTGAGATTTTCTGCACACAGGAGACACTTGGCACACACAGTGTTTCCCCATGGAAAGCACTGTGAGGAAGAATCTCTGCCAGGGATGCATGGCACTCTCCCATCGAAGCCCTCCATGCAGCAAGCTGTCATGGACTCGAGTGCAGGCCTTGGTGGCTGGAGAGACTGCAGCTCCTCTGGAGGCTCCGGGGCAATTGGCACACCCCTCCAAGGAAATGAGGCTTGTGGGATGAGCACTTTGCAAAGAATTGCAAGCAGCCTTCTCCTTTTGATGAGACACATGTGTGGGGAGAGAGACTTGACAGCAGAGAAGAAGCAAGAGGGCAATGAGGGATTGGATTTGCATGCAGCTTGGAGGCTCCATATCTCCTGCTTCGCAAGCAGGGAGTGCCAGGTCTGCCCATCATGCTCCATTACCAGCTGGGCACCCAGTTTCAGGATCTGCCCTTTCCCAGCCATGAAACCACACCCAGGCTGCACCCTGAGCCCTGCCAAGGGGGACCCTTGCCCGCCAGGTGGGCTGAATTGCATGACTGTGTCAGGGGAGAGAAGGCCCTAGGAGGCCTTCAGGGAACTGCCTCAACATAGCCCCGCTCAGGAAAGGCACTCCTCTTTCTGTGACCGGATGCACAATGGAGTATCTGCTTGAGGCAAAGAAGCTCAGCTAGGCGATCCCTGGCTGAAGGCAAAGCAGAGAGTTTTTCGGTGGAGCGCTGGCACCATCTGCCGGCCGACAAGCATGGAAGGAGAATCCTCACTCCAAATGAGGTCCTGAGGAGCTTTCCAAGCAGCAGGCAGGCTGCCTCCAGAAGCTTAGAGAGTCCTGCTTCGGACTATCCTCCGGCAACAGAGTGGGTGCCAAGGGCATGTGGGTTGGAGGGTGCTCGGAAGCTGCAGGGGAGGTTTTCAGCATCCAGTGCTCTCCGATGGAACACACTGCAGGCGCGAGCATCCATGAACTCCTGCAAGGCTTTGGAGTGGGAAAGCTGTGCTTAGCAGAGGGCTCCCTCCCAAATGCTGCAGGCCTATGTGGATGGCGAAGCTGCAGCTGTCTTGCAGTCTGCTTGTCCAGAGGTGCGTGTGCCCTGGTCCAGAGTGCTGTAGGAGGAGCTCCTAGCAACGGGAGAGCAAGCACCTTGTTTCCTTGGCATAGAATGGCCTGTGCACACAGAGGCCTGTCAGCAGTGAAGACAACGCAGGCAGCAAGAGGGGTGGCAGGCAGCTAAGTGGCGGCAGGCGTCCTGCTTGAAAGTGGGGTCATGACTGTTTTGTCCTCAGGCCCCAGTGTCCACGTGCACACACTGCCTCTGGACCTGCAGCTTCCGAGCAGTGCAAGAGAAACACAAGCAACACCCTGGGGCCTTCTCGAATGAACGGTGCTCCATCGAGGTCCTGCTGGCTGGCAGTGGCCTAGGCCAGCAAAGGCCCTAGGGAGGCCACGCTGAGGCTGGGATGGTTCCTGACCTAGCAGTGCCCAGGGCAAGCCTGGGACTGGAGGCCAGGCTGCAGGCTCATTCCAGCTTGGGCCTGGTGCAGAGAGCCTTCAGCTAAGACTTCCATGGGGAATGGTATGCGTAGTGATTTTTGCCTGCAATCCTCGTTCCTAACTCTCGCCAAACAGCCTGTTAGCCCACACTTGCTAGACGTGTGTTCCTGAGGCAGTTGGACAATAGGGCAAGTGGAGGCTCACCCAGCATGGGACGCCTGCCTTGAACATTGCCCTGGGTGCAAAGAGGATTCCCTGCACCTCTGGCACTGGGGAGAGCATTTCTGCACACAGGAGACACTTGGCAAACACAGTTTCTCCCCTCGGAAAGTACTGTGAGAAAGAGTCGCCATCCCGGATGCATGGCACTCTCCCTTCGAAGCCCTCCATGCAGCAGGCTTTCATGGACTCGGCTGCAGGCTTTGGTAGCTGGAGACACTGCAGCTCCTCTGGAGGCTCAGGGGCAATTGGCACACCCCTCCAAGGAAATGAGGCTAGTGTGATGAGCTCTTTCCAAAGAATGGCAAGCAGCCTGCTCCTTTCAATGAGACACACGTGTGGGGAGAGATGCTTGGCAGCAGAGAAGAAGCAAGAGGGCAGCCAGGGAGGGATTTGCACACAGCTTGAAGTCCCCAGACCTCCTGATTCGAAACCAGGGAATGCCAGCTCTGCCTGTCAGGCCCCATTCCCTAGTGGGCACCCAGATTCAGGATCTGCCCTTTCCCAGCTATGAAACCACACCCAGGCTGCACCCTGAGCCCTGCCAAGTTGGAACTTTGCTCGCCAGGTGGGCTGAATGGCATGACTGTGTCAGGGGAAAGAAGGACCTAGGAGGCCTTCCGGGAGCTGCCACGACATAGCAGTGCTCAGGAAAAGGCAGTCTCCTTTCTGTAGGCCGGATGCACACTGGAGTTTCCGCTTGAGGCAAGGAAGCTCAGCTAGGTGATCCCTGGCTGAAGGCAAAGCAGAGAGTTTTTCAGTGGAGCGCTGGCCCCATCTGCTGGCCGACAAGCATGGGAGGAGAAACCTCGCTGCAAATGAGTTCCTGAAGTGCTTTCCAAGCAGGAGGCAGCATGGCTGCAATAGTTTAGAAAGTCCTGCTTAGGACTACCCTCTGGCAACAGGGTGGGTGCCAAGGGCATGTGGGTTGGAGGGTGCTCAGAAGTCGCAGGGGAGGCTTTGGGCACCCGGTGCTCTCTGATGGAAAACACTGCAGGCCCGAGCATCCATGAATTCCTGCAAGGCTTTGGAGTGGGAAAGCTGTGCTTAGCAGAAGGCTCCCTGCCAAGTGCTGCAGGCCTTTGTGGATGCTGAAGCAGCAGCTGCCTTGAGGCTGCTGGTCCAGGGGCGTGTGTGCCCAGGTCCGGAGTGCTGTAGGAGGAGCTCCTAGCAAGGGGCGAGCAAGCACCTTGTTTCCTTGGCATAGACTGGCCTGTGCACCCTGAGGCCTGCAGACGTGCAGACAGGGCAGGCAGCAAGGGCTTGTGGCAGGCAGATAAGGGGCAGCAGGCATCTCACTTGAAAGTGGGCTCATGACTCTCTTGTTCTCCGGCCCCTGTGGCCGTGTGCAAGCACAGCCTCTGGACCTGCAGCTTCTGAGCAGTGCAAGAGACACACAGGAATCCCCCAGGTGCCTTCTCTAGTGAACGGTGTTCCATCAAGGTCCTGCTTGCTGGCAGGGGCCTAGGCCAGCACAGGTCCTAGGGAGGCCAGGCTGAGGCTGGGATGGGTCCCGACCTAGCAGTGCTCAGGGCAAGCCTGGGACTGGAGGCCAGGCTGCAGGCTCATTCCAGCTTGGGCCTGGTGCAGAAAGCCTTCAGCTAGGACTTCCATGGGGTATAGTCAGCACAGTGGTTTTTGCCTGAAATCCATGTTCCTCACTCGGAGCCCCCTGCCTTTCAGCACACACTCCCTAGAAATGTGTTCCTGAGGCAGTTGGACAGTTGGGGAAGTGGAGGCTCTCCCAGCATGGGAGGTCTGCCTAGAACCTTGCTCTGGCTGCAAAGAGGATTCCCTGCACCTCTGGCACTGGGGTGAGATTTTCTGCACACAGGAGACACTTGGCACACACAGTGTTTCCCCATGGAAAGCACTGTGAGGAAGAATCTCTGCCAGGGATGCATGGCACTCTCCCATCGAAGCCCTCCATGCAGCAAGCTGTCATGGACTCGAGTGCAGGCCTTGGTGGCTGGAGAGACTGCAGCTCCTCTGGAGGCTCCGGGGCAATTGGCACACCCCTCCAAGGAAATGAGGCTTGTGGGATGAGCACTTTGCAAAGAATTGCAAGCAGCCTGCTCCTTTTGATGAGACACATGTGTGGGGAGAGAGACTTGACAGCCGAGAAGAAGCAAGAGGGCAATGAGGGATTGGATTTGCATGCAGCTTGGAGGCTCCATATCTCCTGCTTCGCAAGCAGGGAGTGCCAGGTCTGCCCATCATGCTCCATTACCAGCTGGGCACCCAGTTTCAGGATCTGCCCTTTCCCAGCCATGAAACCACACCCAGGCTGCACCCTGAGCCCTGCCAAGGGGGACCCTTGCTCGCCAGGTGGGCTGAATTGCATGACTGTGTCAGGGGAGAGAAGGCCCTAGGAGGCCTTCAGGGAACTGCCTCAACATAGCCCCACTCAGGAAAGGCACTCCTCTTTCTGTGACCGGATGCACAATGGAGTATCTGCTTGAGGCAAAGAAGCTCAGCTAGGCGATCCCTGGCTGAAGGCAAAGCAGAGAGTTTTTCGGTGGAGCGCTGGCACCATCTGCCGGCCGACAAGCATGGAAGGAGAATCCTCACTCCAAATGAGGTCCTGAGGAGCTTTCCAAGCAGCAGGCAGGCTGCCTCCAGAAGCTTAGAGAGTCCTGCTTCGGACTATCCTCCGGCAACAGAGTGGGTGCCAAGGGCATGTGGGTTGGAGGGTGCTCGGAAGCTGCAGGGGAGGTTTTCAGCATCCAGTGCTCTCCGATGGAACACACTGCAGGCGCGAGCATCCATGAACTCCTGCAAGGCTTTGGAGTGGGAAAGCTGTGCTTAGCAGAGGGCTCCCTGCCAAATGCTGCAGGCCTATGTGGATGGCGAAGCTGCAGCTGTCTTGCAGTCTGCTTGTCCAGAGGTGCGTGTGCCCTGGTCCAGAGTGCTGTAGGAGGAGCTCCTAGCAACGGGAGAGCAAGCACCTTGTTTCCTTGGCATAGAATGGCCTGTGCACACAGAGGCCTGTCAGCAGTGAAGACAACGCAGGCAGCAAGAGGGGTGGCAGGCAGCTAAGTGGCGGCAGGCGTCCTGCTTGAAAGTGGGGTCATGACTGTTTTGTCCTCAGGCCCCAGTGTCCACGTGCACACACTGCCTCTGGACCTGCAGCTTCCGAGCAGTGCAAGAGAAACACAAGCAACACCCTGGGGCCTTCTCGAATGAACGGTGCTCCATCGAGGTCCTGCTGGCTGGCAGTGGCCTAGGCCAGCAAAGGCCCTAGGGAGGCCACGCTGAGGCTGGGATGGTTCCTGACCTAGCAGTGCCCAGGGCAAGCCTGGGACTGGAGGCCAGGCTGCAGGCTCATTCCAGCTTGGGCCTGGTGCAGAGAGCCTTCAGCTAAGGCTTCCATGGGGAATGGTATGCGTAGTGATTTTTGCCTGCAATCCTCGTTCCTAACTCTCGCCAAACAGCCTGTTAGCCCACACTTGCTAGACGTGTGTTCCTGAGGCAGTTGGACAATAGGGCAAGTGGAGGCTCACCCAGCATGGGACGCCTGCCTTGAACATTGCCCTGAGTGCAAAGAGGATTCCCTGCACCTCTGGCACTGGGGAGAGCATTTCTGCACACAGGAGACACTTGGCAAACACAGTTTCTCCCCTCGGAAAGTACTGTGAGAAAGAGTCGCCATCCCGGATGCATGGCACTCTCCCTTCGAAGCCCTCCATGCAGCAGGCTTTCATGGACTCGGCTGCAGGCTTTGGTAGCTGGAGACACTGCAGCTCCTCTGGAGGCTCAGGGGCAATTGGCACACCCCTCCAAGGAAATGAGGCTAGTGTGATGAGCTCTTTCCAAAGAATGGCAAGCAGCCTGCTCCTTTCAATGAGACACACGTGTGGGGAGAGATGCTTGGCAGCAGAGAAGAAGCAAGAGGGCAGCCAGGGAGGGATTTGCACACAGCTTGAAGTCCCCAGACCTCCTGATTCGAAACCAGGGAATGCCAGCTCTGCCTGTCAGGCCCCATTCCCTAGTGGGCACCCAGATTCAGGATCTGCCCTTTCCCAGCTATGAAACCACACCCAGGCTGCACCCTGAGCCCTGCCAAGTTGGAACTTTGCTCGCCAGGTGGGCTGAATGGCATGACTGTGTCAGGGGAAAGAAGGACCTAGGAGGCCTTCCGGGAGCTGCCACGACATAGCAGTGCTCAGGAAAAGGCAGTCTCCTTTCTGTAGGCCGGATGCACACTGGAGTTTCCGCTTGAGGCAAGGAAGCTCAGCTAGGTGATCCCTGGCTGAAGGCAAAGCAGAGAGTTTTTCAGTGGAGCGCTGGCCCCATCTGCTGGCCGACAAGCATGGGAGGAGAAACCTCACTGCAAATGAGTTCCTGAAGTGCTTTCCAAGCAGGAGGCAGCATGGCTGCAATAGTTTAGAAAGTCCTGCTTAGGACTACCCTCTGGCAACAGGGTGGGTGCCAAGGGCATGTGGGTTGGAGGGTGCTCAGAAGTCGCAAGGGAGGCTTTGGGCACCCGGTGCTCTCTGATGGAAAACACTGCAGGCCCGAGCATCCATGAATTCCTGCAAGGCTTTGGAGTGGGAAAGCTGTGCTTAGCAGAAGGCTCCCTGCCAAGTGCTGCAGGCCTTTGTGGATGCTGAAGCAGCAGCTGCCTTGAGGCTGCTGGTCCAGGGGCGTGTGTGCCCAGGTCCGGAGTGCTGTAGGAGGAGCTCCTAGCAAGGGGCGAGCAAGCACCTTGTTTCCTTGGCATAGACTGGCCTGTGCACCCTGAGGCCTGCAGATGTGCAGACAGCGCAGGCAGCAAGGGCTTGTGGCAGGCAGATAAGGGGCAGCAGGCGTCTCACTTGAAAGTGGGCTCATGACTCTCTTGTTCTCCGGCCCCTGTGGCCGTGTGCAAGCACAGCCTCTGGACCTGCAGCTTCTGAGCAGTGCAAGAGACACACAGGAAACACCCAGGTGCCTTCTCTAGTGAACGGTGTTCCATCAAGGTCCTGCTTGCTGGCAGGGGCCTAGGCCAGCACAGGTCCTAGGGAGGCCAGGCTGAGGCTGGGATGGGTCCCGACCTAGCAGTGCTCAGGGCAAGCCTGGGACTGGAGGCCAGGCTGCAGGCTCATTCCAGCTTGGGCCTGGTGCAGAAAGCCTTCAGCTAGGACTTCCATGGGGTATAGTCAGCACAGTGGTTTTTGCCTGAAATCCATGTTCCTCACTCGGAGCCCCCTGCCTTTCAGCACACACTCCCTAGAAGTGTGTTCCTGAGGCAGTTGGACAGTTGGGGAAGTGGAGGCTCTCCCAGCATGGGAGGTCTGCCTAGAACCTTGCTCTGGCTGCAAAGAGGATTCCCTGCACCTCTGGCGCTGGGGTGAGATTTTCTGCACACAGGAGACACTTGGCACACACAGTGTTTCCCCATGGAAAGCACTGTGAGGAAGAATCTCTGCCAGGGATGCATGGCACTCTCCCATCGAAGCCCTCCATGCAGCAAGCTGTCATGGACTCGAGTGCAGGCCTTGGTGGCTGGAGAGACTGCAGCTCCTCTGGAGGCTCCGGGGCAATTGGCACACCCCTCCAAGGAAATGAGGCTTGTGGGATGAGCACTTTGCAAAGAATTGCAAGCAGCCTGCTCCTTTTGATGAGACACATGTGTGGGGAGAGAGACTTGACAGCAGAGAAGAAGCAAGAGGGCAATGAGGGATTGGATTTGCATGCAGCTTGGAGGCTCCATATCTCCTGCTTCGCAAGCAGGGAGTGCCAGGTCTGCCCATCATGCTCCATTACCAGCTGGGCACCCAGTTTCAGGATCTGCCCTTTCCCAGCCATGAAACCACACCCAGGCTGCACCCTGAGCCCTGCCAAGGGGGACCCTTGCCCGCCAGGTGGGCTGAATTGCATGACTGTGTCAGGGGAGAGAAGGCCCTAGGAGGCCTTCAGGGAACTGCCTCAACATAGCCCCGCTCAGGAAAGGCACTCCTCTTTCTGTGACCGGATGCACAATGGAGTATCTGCTTGAGGCAAAGAAGCTCAGCTAGGCGATCCCTGGCTGAAGGCAAAGCAGAGAGTTTTTCGGTGGAGCGCTGGCACCATCTGCCGGCCGACAAGCATGGAAGGAGAATCCTCACTCCAAATGAGGTCCTGAGGAGCTTTCCAAGCAGCAGGCAGGCTGCCTCCAGAAGCTTAGAGAGTCCTGCTTCGGACTATCCTCCGGCAACAGAGTGGGTGCCAAGGGCATGTGGGTTGGAGGGTGCTCGGAAGCTGCAGGGGAGGTTTTCAGCATCCAGTGCTCTCCGATGGAACACACTGCAGGCGCGAGCATCCATGAACTCCTGCAAGGCTTTGGAGTGGGAAAGCTGTGCTTAGCAGAGGGCTCCCTGCCAAATGCTGCAGGCCTATGTGGATGGCGAAGCTGCAGCTGTCTTGCAGTCTGCTTGTCCAGAGGTGCGTGTGCCCTGGTCCAGAGTGCTGTAGGAGGAGCTCCTAGCAACGGGAGAGCAAGCACCTTGTTTCCTTGGCATAGAATGGCCTGTGCACACAGAGGCCTGTCAGCAGTGAAGACAACGCAGGCAGCAAGAGGGGTGGCAGGCAGCTAAGTGGCGGCAGGCGTCCTGCTTGAAAGTGGGGTCATGACTGTTTTGTCCTCAGGCCCCAGTGTCCACGTGCACACACTGCCTCTGGACCTGCAGCTTCCGAGCAGTGCAAGAGAAACACAAGCAACACCCTGGGGCCTTCTCGAATGAACGGTGCTCCATCGAGGTCCTGCTGGCTGGCAGTGGCCTAGGCCAGCAAAGGCCCTAGGGAGGCCACGCTGAGGCTGGGATGGTTCCTGACCTAGCAGTGCCCAGGGCAAGCCTGGGACTGGAGGCCAGGCTGCAGGCTCATTCCAGCTTGGGCCTGGTGCAGAGAGCCTTCAGCTAAGACTTCCATGGGGAATGGTATGCGTAGTGATTTTTGCCTGCAATCCTCGTTCCTAACTCTCGCCAAACAGCCTGTTAGCCCACACTTGCTAGACGTGTGTTCCTGAGGCAGTTGGACAATAGGGCAAGTGGAGGCTCACCCAGCATGGGACGCCTGCCTTGAACATTGCCCTGGGTGCAAAGAGGATTCCCTGCACCTCTGGCACTGGGGAGAGCATTTCTGCACACAGGAGACACTTGGCAAACACAGTTTCTCCCCTCGGAAAGTACTGTGAGAAAGAGTCGCCATCCCGGATGCATGGCACTCTCCCTTCGAAGCCCTCCATGCAGCAGGCTTTCATGGACTCGGCTGCAGGCTTTGGTAGCTGGAGACACTGCAGCTCCTCTGGAGGCTCAGGGGCAATTGGCACACCCCTCCAAGGAAATGAGGCTAGTGTGATGAGCTCTTTCCAAAGAATGGCAAGCAGCCTGCTCCTTTCAATGAGACACACGTGTGGGGAGAGATGCTTGGCAGCAGAGAAGAAGCAAGAGGGCAGCCAGGGAGGGATTTGCACACAGCTTGAAGTCCCCAGACCTCCTGATTCGAAACCAGGGAATGCCAGCTCTGCCTGTCAGGCCCCATTCCCTAGTGGGCACCCAGATTCAGGATCTGCCCTTTCCCAGCTATGAAACCACACCCAGGCTGCACCCTGAGCCCTGCCAAGTTGGAACTTTGCTCGCCAGGTGGGCTGAATGGCATGACTGTGTCAGGGGAAAGAAGGACCTAGGAGGCCTTCCGGGAGCTGCCACGACATAGCAGTGCTCAGGAAAAGGCAGTCTCCTTTCTGTAGGCCGGATGCACACTGGAGTTTCCGCTTGAGGCAAGGAAGCTCAGCTAGGTGATCCCTGGCTGAAGGCAAAGCAGAGAGTTTTTCAGTGGAGCGCTGGCCCCATCTGCTGGCCGACAAGCATGGGAGGAGAAACCTCGCTGCAAATGAGTTCCTGAAGTGCTTTCCAAGCAGGAGGCAGCATGGCTGCAATAGTTTAGAAAGTCCTGCTTAGGACTACCCTCTGGCAACAGGGTGGGTGCCAAGGGCATGTGGGTTGGAGGGTGCTCAGAAGTCACAGGGGAGGCTTTGGGCACCCGGTGCTCTCTGATGGAAAACACTGCAGGCCCGAGCATCCATGAATTCCTGCAAGGCTTTGGAGTGGGAAAGCTGTGCTTAGCAGAAGGCTCCCTGCCAAGTGCTGCAGGCCTTTGTGGATGCTGAAGCAGCAGCTGCCTTGAGGCTGCTGGTCCAGGGGCGTGTGTGCCCAGGTCCGGAGTGCTGTAGGAGGAGCTCCTAGCAAGGGGCGAGCAAGCACCTTGTTTCCTTGGCATAGACTGGCCTGTGCACCCTGAGGCCTGCAGACGTGCAGACAGCGCAGGCAGCAAGGGCTTGTGGCAGGCAGATAAGGGGCAGCAGGCGTCTCACTTGAAAGTGGGCTCATGACTCTCTTGTTCTCCGGCCCCTGTGGCCGTGTGCAAGCACAGCCTCTGGACCTGCAGCTTCTGAGCAGTGCAAGAGACACACAGGAAACACCCAGGTGCCTTCTCTAGTGAACAGTGTTCCATCAAGGTCCTGCTTGCTGGCAGGGGCCTAGGCCAGCACTGGTCCTAGGGAGGCCAGGCTGAGGCTGGGATGGGTCCCGACCTAGCAGTGCTCAGGGCAAGCCTGGGACTGGAGGCCAGGCTGCAGGCTCATTCCAGCTTGGGCCTGGTGCAGAGAGCCTTCAGCTAAGACTTCCATGGGGAATGGTATGCGTAGTGATTTTTGCCTGCAATCCTCGTTCCTAACTCTCGCCAAACAGCCTGTTAGCCCACACTTGCTAGACGTGTGTTCCTGAGGCAGTTGGACAATAGGGCAAGTGGAGGCTCACCCAGCATGGGACGCCTGCCTTGAACATTGCCCTGGGTGCAAAGAGGATTCCCTGCACCTCTGGCACTGGGGAGAGCATTTCTGCACACAGGAGACACTTGGCAAACACAGTTTCTCCCCTCGGAAAGTACTGTGAGAAAGAGTCGCCATCCCGGATGCATGGCACTCTCCCTTCGAAGCCCTCCATGCAGCAGGCTTTCATGGACTCGGCTGCAGGCTTTGGTAGCTGGAGACACTGCAGCTCCTCTGGAGGCTCAGGGGCAATTGGCACACCCCTCCAAGGAAATGAGGCTAGTGTGATGAGCTCTTTCCAAAGAATGGCAAGCAGCCTGCTCCTTTCAATGAGACACACGTGTGGGGAGAGATGCTTGGCAGCAGAGAAGAAGCAAGAGGGCAGCCAGGGAGGGATTTGCACACAGCTTGAAGTCCCCAGACCTCCTGATTCGAAACCAGGGAATGCCAGCTCTGCCTGTCAGGCCCCATTCCCTAGTGGGCACCCAGATTCAGGATCTGCCCTTTCCCAGCTATGAAACCACACCCAGGCTGCACCCTGAGCCCTGCCAAGTTGGAACTTTGCTCGCCAGGTGGGCTGAATGGCATGACTGTGTCAGGGGAAAGAAGGACCTAGGAGGCCTTCCGGGAGCTGCCACGACATAGCAGTGCTCAGGAAAAGGCAGTCTCCTTTCTGTAGGCCGGATGCACACTGGAGTTTCCGCTTGAGGCAAGGAAGCTCAGCTAGGTGATCCCTGGCTGAAGGCAAAGCAGAGAGTTTTTCAGTGGAGCGCTGGCCCCATCTGCTGGCCGACAAGCATGGCAGGAGAAACCTCGCTGCAAATGAGTTCCTGAAGTGCTTTCCAAGCAGGAGGCAGCATGGCTGCAATAGTTTAGAAAGTCCTGCTTAGGACTACCCTCTGGCAAGAGGGTGGGTGCCAAGGGCATGTGGGTTGGAGGGTGCTCAGAAGTCGCAGGGGAGGCTTTGGGCACCCGGTGCTCTCTGATGGAAAACACTGCAGGCCCGAGCATCCATGAATTCCTGCAAGGCTTTGGAGTGGGAAAGCTGTGCTTAGCAGAAGGCTCCCTGCCAAGTGCTGCAGGCCTTTGTGGATGCTGAAGCAGCAGCTGCCTTGAGGCTGCTGGTCCAGGGGCGTGTGTGCCCAGGTCCGGAGTGCTGTAGGAGGAGCTCCTAGCAAGGGGCGAGCAAACACCTTGTTTCCTTGGCATAGACTGGCCTGTGCACCCTGAGGCCTGCAGACGTGCAGACAGCGCAGGCAGCAAGGGCTTGTGGCAGGCAGATAAGGGGCAGCAGGCGTCTCACTTGAAAGTGGGCTCATGACTCTCTTGTTCTCCGGCCCCTGTGGCCGTGTGCAAGCACAGCCTCTGGACCTGCAGCTTCTGAGCAGTGCAAGAGACACACAGGAAACCCCCAGGTGCCTTCTCTAGTGAACGGTGTTCCATCAAGGTCCTGCTTGCTGGCAGGGGCTTAGGCCAGCACAGGTCCTAGGGAGGCCAGGCTGAGGCTGGGATGGGTCCCGACCTAGCAGTGCTCAGGGCAAGCCTGGGACTGGAGGCCAGGCTGCAGGCTCATTCCAGCTTGGGCCTGGTGCAGAAAGCCTTCAGCTAGGACTTCCATGGGGTATAGTCAGCACAGTGGTTTTTGCCTGAAATCCATGTTCCTCACTCGGAGCCCCCTGCCTTTCAGCACACACTCCCTAGAAGTGTGTTCCTGAGGCAGTTGGACAGTTGGGGAAGTGGAGGCTCTCCCAGCATGGGAGGTCTGCCTAGAACCTTGCTCTGGCTGCAAAGAGGATTCCCTGCACCTCTGGCGCTGCGGTGAGATTTTCTGCACACAGGAGACACTTGGCACACACAGTGTTTCCCCATGGAAAGCACTGTGAGGAAGAATCTCTGCCAGGGATGCATGGCACTCTCCCATCGAAGCCCTCCATGCAGCAAGCTGTCATGGACTCGAGTGCAGGCCTTGGTGGCTGGAGAGACTGCAGCTCCTCTGGAGGCTCCAGGGCAATTGGCACACCCCTCCAAGGAAATGAGGCTTGTGGGATGAGCACTTTGCAAAGAATTGCAAGCAGCCTGCTCCTTTTGATGAGACACATGTGTGGGGAGAGAGACTTGACAGCAGAGAAGAAGCAAGAGGGCAATGAGGGATTGGATTTGCATGCAGCTTGGAGGCTCCATATCTCCTGCTTCGCAAGCAGGGAGTGCCAGGTCTGCCCATCATGCTCCATTACCAGCTGGGCACCCAGTTTCAGGATCTGCCCTTTCCCAGCCATGAAACCACACCCAGGCTGCACCCTGAGCCCTGCCAAGGGGGACCCTTGCCCGCCAGGTGGGCTGAATTGCATGACTGTGTCAGGGGAGAGAAGGCCCTAGGAGGCCTTCAGGGAACTGCCTCAACATAGCCCCGCTCAGGAAAGGCACTCCTCTTTCTGTGACCGGATGCACAATGGAGTATCTGCTTGAGGCAAAGAAGCTCAGCTAGGCGATCCCTGGCTGAAGGCAAAGCAGAGAGTTTTTCGGTGGAGCGCTGGCACCATCTGCCGGCCGACAAGCATGGAAGGAGAATCCTCACTCCAAATGAGGTCCTGAGGAGCTTTCCAAGCAGCAGGCAGGCTGCCTCCAGAAGCTTAGAGAGTCCTGCTTCGGACTATCCTCTGGCAACAGAGTGGGTGCCAAGGGCATGTGGGTTGGAGGGTGCTCGGAAGCTGCAGGGGAGGTTTTCAGCATCCAGTGCTCTCCGATGGAACACACTGCAGGCGCGAGCATCCATGAACTCCTGCAAGGCTTTGGAGTGGGAAAGCTGTGCTTAGCAGAGGGCTCCCTGCCAAATGCTGCAGGCCTATGTGGATGGCGAAGCTGCAGCTGTCTTGCAGTCTGCTTGTCCAGAGGTGCGTGTGCCCTGGTCCAGAGTGCTGTAGGAGGAGCTCCTAGCAACGGGAGAGCAAGCACCTTGTTTCCTTGGCATAGAATGGCCTGTGCACACAGAGGCCTGTCAGCAGTGAAGACAACGCAGGCAGCAAGAGGGGTGGCAGGCAGCTAAGTGGCGGCAGGCGTCCTGCTTGAAAGTGGGGTCATGACTGTTTTGTCCTCAGGCCCCAGTGTCCACGTGCACACACTGCCTCTGGACCTGCAGCTTCCGAGCAGTGCAAGAGAAACACAAGCAACACCCTGGGGCCTTCTCGAATGAACGGTGCTCCATCGAGGTCCTGCTGGCTGGCAGTGGCCTAGGCCAGCAAAGGCCCTAGGGAGGCCAGGCTGAGGCTGGGATGGTTCCTGACCTAGCAGTGCCCAGGGCAAGCCTGGGACTGGAGGCCAGGCTGCAGGCTCATTCCAGCTTGGGCCTGGTGCAGAGAGCCTTCAGCTAAGACTTCCATGGGGAATGGTATGCGTAGTGATTTTTGCCTGCAATCCTCGTTCCTAACTCTCGCCAAACAGCCTGTTAGCCCACACTTGCTAGACGTGTGTTCCTGAGGCAGTTGGACAATAGGGCAAGTGGAGGCTCACCCAGCATGGGACGCCTGCCTTGAACATTGCCCTGGGTGCAAAGAGGATTCCCTGCACCTCTGGCACTGGGGAGAGCATTTCTGCACACAGGAGACACTTGGCAAACACAGTTTCTCCCCTCGGAAAGTACTGTGAGAAAGAGTCGCCATCCCGGATGCATGGCACTCTCCCTTCGAAGCCCTCCATGCAGCAGGCTTTCATGGACTCGGCTGCAGGCTTTGGTAGCTGGAGACACTGCAGCTCCTCTGGAGGCTCAGGGGCAATTGGCACACCCCTCCAAGGAAATGAGGCTAGTGTGATGAGCTCTTTCCAAAGAATGGCAAGCAGCCTGCTCCTTTCAATGAGACACACGTGTGGGGAGAGATGCTTGGCAGCAGAGAAGAAGCAAGAGGGCAGCCAGGGAGGGATTTGCACACAGCTTGAAGTCCCCAGACCTCCTGATTCGAAACCAGGGAATGCCAGCTCTGCCTGTCAGGCCCCATTCCCTAGTGGGCACCCAGATTCAGGATCTGCCCTTTCCCAGCTATGAAACCACACCCAGGCTGCACCCTGAGCCCTGCCAAGTTGGAACTTTGCTCGCCAGGTGGGCTGAATGGCATGACTGTGTCAGGGGAAAGAAGGACCTAGGAGGCCTTCCGGGAGCTGCCACGACATAGCAGTGCTCAGGAAAAGGCAGTCTCCTTTCTGTAGGCCGGATGCACACTGGAGTTTCCGCTTGAGGCAAGGAAGCTCAGCTAGGTGATCCCTGGCTGAAGGCAAAGCAGAGAGTTTTTCAGTGGAGCGCTGGCCCCATCTGCTGGCCGACAAGCATGGCAGGAGAAACCTCGCTGCAAATGAGTTCCTGAAGTGCTTTCCAAGCAGGAGGCAGCATGGCTGCAATAGTTTAGAAAGTCCTGCTTAGGACTACCCTCTGGCAAGAGGGTGGGTGCCAAGGGCATGTGGGTTGGAGGGTGCTCAGAAGTCGCAGGGGAGGCTTTGGGCACCCGGTGCTCTCTGATGGAAAACACTGCAGGCCCGAGCATCCATGAATTCCTGCAAGGCTTTGGAGTGGGAAAGCTGTGCTTAGCAGAAGGCTCCCTGCCAAGTGCTGCAGGCCTTTGTGGATGCTGAAGCAGCAGCTGCCTTGAGGCTGCTGGTCCAGGGGCGTGTGTGCCCAGGTCCGGAGTGCTGTAGGAGGAGCTCCTAGCAAGGGGCGAGCAAGCACCTTGTTTCCTTGGCATAGACTGGCCTGTGCACCCTGAGGCCTGCAGACGTGCAGACAGCGCAGGCAGCAAGGGCTTGTGGCAGGCAGATAAGGGGCAGCAGGCGTCTCA
Source organism: Hippopotamus amphibius kiboko (assembly GCF_030028045.1). Classification (NCBI taxonomy): domain Eukaryota; kingdom Metazoa; phylum Chordata; class Mammalia; order Artiodactyla; family Hippopotamidae; genus Hippopotamus; species Hippopotamus amphibius. The sequence continues at coordinate 122,040,859 of NC_080187.1, read as the reverse complement.
CTTGAAAGTGGGCTCATGACTCTCTTGTTCTCCGGCCCCTGTGGCCGTGTGCAAGCACAGCCTCTGGACCTGCAGCTTCTGAGCAGTGCAAGAGACACACAGGAAACACCCAGGTGCCTTCTCTAGTGAACGGTGTTCCATCAAGGTCCTGCTTGCTGGCAGGGGCCTAGGCCAGCACAGGTCCTAGGGAGGCCAGGCTGAGGCTGGGATGGGTCCCGACCTAGCAGTGCTCAGGGCAAGCCTGGGACTGGAGGCCAGGCTGCAGGCTCATTCCAGCTTGGGCCTGGTGCAGAAAGCCTTCAGCTAGGACTTCCATGGGGTATAGTCAGCACAGTGGTTTTTGCCTGAAATCCATGTTCCTCACTCGGAGCCCCCTGCCTTTCAGCACACACTCCCTAGAAGTGTGTTCCTGAGGCAGTTGGACAGTTGGGGAAGTGGAGGCTCTCCCAGCATGGGAGGTCTGCCTAGAACCTTGCTCTGGCTGCAAAGAGGATTCCCTGCACCTCTGGCGCTGGGGTGAGATTTTCTGCACACAGGAGACACTTGGCACACACAGTGTTTCCCCATGGAAAGCACTGTGAGGAAGAATCTCTGCCAGGGATGCATGGCACTCTCCCATCGAAGCCCTCCATGCAGCAAGCTGTCATGGACTCGAGTGCAGGCCTTGGTGGCTGGAGAGACTGCAGCTCCTCTGGAGGCTCCGGGGCAATTGGCACACCCCTCCAAGGAAATGAGGCTTGTGGGATGAGCACTTTGCAAAGAATTGCAAGCAGCCTGCTCCTTTTGATGAGACACATGTGTGGGGAGAGAGACTTGACAGCAGAGAAGAAGCAAGAGGGCAATGAGGGATTGGATTTGCATGCAGCTTGGAGGCTCCATATCTCCTGCTTCGCAAGCAGGGAGTGCCAGGTCTGCCCATCATGCTCCGTTACCAGCTGGGCACCCAGTTTCAGGATCTGCCCTTTCCCAGCCATGAAACCACACCCAGGCTGCACCCTGAGCCCTGCCAAGGGGGACCCTTGCCCGCCAGGTGGGCTGAATTGCATGACTGTGTCAGGGGAGAGAAGGCCCTAGGAGGCCTTCAGGGAACTGCCTCAACATAGCCCCGCTCAGGAAAGGCACTCCTCTTTCTGTGACCGGATGCACAATGGAGTATCTGCTTGAGGCAAAGAAGCTCAGCTAGGCGATCCCTGGCTGAAGGCAAAGCAGAGAGTTTTTCGGTGGAGCGCTGGCACCATCTGCCGGCCGACAAGCATGGAAGGAGAATCCTCACTCCAAATGAGGTCCTGAGGAGCTTTCCAAGCAGCAGGCAGGCTGCCTCCAGAAGCTTAGAGAGTCCTGCTTCGGACTATCCTCCGGCAACAGAGTGGGTGCCAAGGGCATGTGGGTTGGAGGGTGCTCGGAAGCTGCAGGGGAGGTTTTCAGCATCCAGTGCTCTCCGATGGAACACACTGCAGGCGCGAGCATCCATGAACTCCTGCAAGGCTTTGGAGTGGGAAAGCTGTGCTTAGCAGAGGGCTCCCTGCCAAATGCTGCAGGCCTATGTGGATGGCGAAGCTGCAGCTGTCTTGCAGTCTGCTTGTCCAGAGGTGCGTGTGCCCTGGTCCAGAGTGCTGTAGGAGGAGCTCCTAGCAACGGGAGAGCAAGCACCTTGTTTCCTTGGCATAGAATGGCCTGTGCACACAGAGGCCTGTCAGCAGTGAAGACAACGCAGGCAGCAAGAGGGGTGGCAGGCAGCTAAGTGGCGGCAGGCGTCCTGCTTGAAAGTGGGGTCATGACTGTTTTGTCCTCAGGCCCCAGTGTCCACGTGCACACACTGCCTCTGGACCTGCAGCTTCCGAGCAGTGCAAGAGAAACACAAGCAACACCCTGGGGCCTTCTCGAATGAACGGTGCTCCATCGAGGTCCTGCTGGCTGGCAGTGGCCTAGGCCAGCAAAGGCCCTAGGGAGGCCACGCTGAGGCTGGGATGGTTCCTGACCTAGCAGTGCCCAGGGCAAGCCTGGGACTGGAGGCCAGGCTGCAGGCTCATTCCAGCTTGGGCCTGGTGCAGAGAGCCTTCAGCTAAGACTTCCATGGGGAATGGTATGCGTAGTGATTTTTGCCTGCAATCCTCGTTCCTAACTCTCGCCAAACAGCCTGTTAGCCCACACTTGCTAGACGTGTGTTCCTGAGGCAGTTGGACAATAGGGCAAGTGGAGGCTCACCCAGCATGGGACGCCTGCCTTGAACATTGCCCTGGGTGCAAAGAGGATTCCCTGCACCTCTGGCACTGGGGAGAGCATTTCTGCACACAGGAGACACTTGGCAAACACAGTTTCTCCCCTCGGAAAGTACTGTGAGAAAGAGTCGCCATCCCGGATGCATGGCACTCTCCCTTCGAAGCCCTCCATGCAGCAGGCTTTCATGGACTCGGCTGCAGGCTTTGGTAGCTGGAGACACTGCAGCTCCTCTGGAGGCTCAGGGGCAATTGGCACACCCCTCCAAGGAAATGAGGCTAGTGTGATGAGCTCTTTCCAAAGAATGGCAAGCAGCCTGCTCCTTTCAATGAGACACACGTGTGGGGAGAGATGCTTGGCAGCAGAGAAGAAGCAAGAGGGCAGCCAGGGAGGGATTTGCACACAGCTTGAAGTCCCCAGACCTCCTGATTCGAAACCAGGGAATGCCAGCTCTGCCTGTCAGGCCCCATTCCCTAGTGGGCACCCAGATTCAGGATCTGCCCTTTCCCAGCTATGAAACCACACCCAGGCTGCACCCTGAGCCCTGCCAAGTTGGAACTTTGCTCGCCAGGTGGGCTGAATGGCATGACTGTGTCAGGGGAAAGAAGGACCTAGGAGGCCTTCCGGGAGCTGCCACGACATAGCAGTGCTCAGGAAAAGGCAGTCTCCTTTCTGTAGGCCGGATGCACACTGGAGTTTCCGCTTGAGGCAAGGAAGCTCAGCTAGGTGATCCCTGGCTGAAGGCAAAGCAGAGAGTTTTTCAGTGGAGCGCTGGCCCCATCTGCTGGCCGACAAGCATGGGAGGAGAAACCTCGCTGCAAATGAGTTCCTGAAGTGCTTTCCAAGCAGGAGGCAGCATGGCTGCAATAGTTTAGAAAGTCCTGCTTAGGACTACCCTCTGGCAACAGGGTGGGTGCCAAGGGCATGTGGGTTGGAGGGTGCTCAGAAGTCACAGGGGAGGCTTTGGGCACCCGGTGCTCTCTGATGGAAAACACTGCAGGCCCGAGCATCCATGAATTCCTGCAAGGCTTTGGAGTGGGAAAGCTGTGCTTAGCAGAAGGCTCCCTGCCAAGTGCTGCAGGCCTTTGTGGATGCTGAAGCAGCAGCTGCCTTGAGGCTGCTGGTCCAGGGGCGTGTGTGCCCAGGTCCGGAGTGCTGTAGGAGGAGCTCCTAGCAAGGGGCGAGCAAGCACCTTGTTTCCTTGGCATAGACTGGCCTGTGCACCCTGAGGCCTGCAGACGTGCAGACAGCGCAGGCAGCAAGGGCTTGTGGCAGGCAGATAAGGGGCAGCAGGCGTCTCACTTGAAAGTGGGCTCATGACTCTCTTGTTCTCCGGCCCCTGTGGCCGTGTGCAAGCACAGCCTCTGGACCTGCAGCTTCTGAGCAGTGCAAGAGACACACAGGAAACACCCAGGTGCCTTCTCTAGTGAACAGTGTTCCATCAAGGTCCTGCTTGCTGGCAGGGGCCTAGGCCAGCACTGGTCCTAGGGAGGCCAGGCTGAGGCTGGGATGGGTCCCGACCTAGCAGTGCTCAGGGCAAGCCTGGGACTGGAGGCCAGGCTGCAGGCTCATTCCAGCTTGGGCCTGGTGCAGAGAGCCTTCAGCTAAGACTTCCATGGGGAATGGTATGCGTAGTGATTTTTGCCTGCAATCCTCGTTCCTAACTCTCGCCAAACAGCCTGTTAGCCCACACTTGCTAGACGTGTGTTCCTGAGGCAGTTGGACAATAGGGCAAGTGGAGGCTCACCCAGCATGGGACGCCTGCCTTGAACATTGCCCTGGGTGCAAAGAGGATTCCCTGCACCTCTGGCACTGGGGAGAGCATTTCTGCACACAGGAGACACTTGGCAAACACAGTTTCTCCCCTCGGAAAGTACTGTGAGAAAGAGTCGCCATCCCGGATGCATGGCACTCTCCCTTCGAAGCCCTCCATGCAGCAGGCTTTCATGGACTCGGCTGCAGGCTTTGGTAGCTGGAGACACTGCAGCTCCTCTGGAGGCTCAGGGGCAATTGGCACACCCCTCCAAGGAAATGAGGCTAGTGTGATGAGCTCTTTCCAAAGAATGGCAAGCAGCCTGCTCCTTTCAATGAGACACACGTGTGGGGAGAGATGCTTGGCAGCAGAGAAGAAGCAAGAGGGCAGCCAGGGAGGGATTTGCACACAGCTTGAAGTCCCCAGACCTCCTGATTCGAAACCAGGGAATGCCAGCTCTGCCTGTCAGGCCCCATTCCCTAGTGGGCACCCAGATTCAGGATCTGCCCTTTCCCAGCTATGAAACCACACCCAGGCTGCACCCTGAGCCCTGCCAAGTTGGAACTTTGCTCGCCAGGTGGGCTGAATGGCATGACTGTGTCAGGGGAAAGAAGGACCTAGGAGGCCTTCCGGGAGCTGCCACGACATAGCAGTGCTCAGGAAAAGGCAGTCTCCTTTCTGTAGGCCGGATGCACACTGGAGTTTCCGCTTGAGGCAAGGAAGCTCAGCTAGGTGATCCCTGGCTGAAGGCAAAGCAGAGAGTTTTTCAGTGGAGCGCTGGCCCCATCTGCTGGCCGACAAGCATGGCAGGAGAAACCTCGCTGCAAATGAGTTCCTGAAGTGCTTTCCAAGCAGGAGGCAGCATGGCTGCAATAGTTTAGAAAGTCCTGCTTAGGACTACCCTCTGGCAAGAGGGTGGGTGCCAAGGGCATGTGGGTTGGAGGGTGCTCAGAAGTCGCAGGGGAGGCTTTGGGCACCCGGTGCTCTCTGATGGAAAACACTGCAGGCCCGAGCATCCATGAATTCCTGCAAGGCTTTGGAGTGGGAAAGCTGTGCTTAGCAGAAGGCTCCCTGCCAAGTGCTGCAGGCCTTTGTGGATGCTGAAGCAGCAGCTGCCTTGAGGCTGCTGGTCCAGGGGCGTGTGTGCCCAGGTCCGGAGTGCTGTAGGAGGAGCTCCTAGCAAGGGGCGAGCAAACACCTTGTTTCCTTGGCATAGACTGGCCTGTGCACCCTGAGGCCTGCAGACGTGCAGACAGCGCAGGCAGCAAGGGCTTGTGGCAGGCAGATAAGGGGCAGCAGGCGTCTCACTTGAAAGTGGGCTCATGACTCTCTTGTTCTCCGGCCCCTGTGGCCGTGTGCAAGCACAGCCTCTGGACCTGCAGCTTCTGAGCAGTGCAAGAGACACACAGGAAACCCCCAGGTGCCTTCTCTAGTGAACGGTGTTCCATCAAGGTCCTGCTTGCTGGCAGGGGCTTAGGCCAGCACAGGTCCTAGGGAGGCCAGGCTGAGGCTGGGATGGGTCCCGACCTAGCAGTGCTCAGGGCAAGCCTGGGACTGGAGGCCAGGCTGCAGGCTCATTCCAGCTTGGGCCTGGTGCAGAAAGCCTTCAGCTAGGACTTCCATGGGGTATAGTCAGCACAGTGGTTTTTGCCTGAAATCCATGTTCCTCACTCGGAGCCCCCTGCCTTTCAGCACACACTCCCTAGAAGTGTGTTCCTGAGGCAGTTGGACAGTTGGGGAAGTGGAGGCTCTCCCAGCATGGGAGGTCTGCCTAGAACCTTGCTCTGGCTGCAAAGAGGATTCCCTGCACCTCTGGCGCTGCGGTGAGATTTTCTGCACACAGGAGACACTTGGCACACACAGTGTTTCCCCATGGAAAGCACTGTGAGGAAGAATCTCTGCCAGGGATGCATGGCACTCTCCCATCGAAGCCCTCCATGCAGCAAGCTGTCATGGACTCGAGTGCAGGCCTTGGTGGCTGGAGAGACTGCAGCTCCTCTGGAGGCTCCAGGGCAATTGGCACACCCCTCCAAGGAAATGAGGCTTGTGGGATGAGCACTTTGCAAAGAATTGCAAGCAGCCTGCTCCTTTTGATGAGACACATGTGTGGGGAGAGAGACTTGACAGCAGAGAAGAAGCAAGAGGGCAATGAGGGATTGGATTTGCATGCAGCTTGGAGGCTCCATATCTCCTGCTTCGCAAGCAGGGAGTGCCAGGTCTGCCCATCATGCTCCATTACCAGCTGGGCACCCAGTTTCAGGATCTGCCCTTTCCCAGCCATGAAACCACACCCAGGCTGCACCCTGAGCCCTGCCAAGGGGGACCCTTGCCCGCCAGGTGGGCTGAATTGCATGACTGTGTCAGGGGAGAGAAGGCCCTAGGAGGCCTTCAGGGAACTGCCTCAACATAGCCCCGCTCAGGAAAGGCACTCCTCTTTCTGTGACCGGATGCACAATGGAGTATCTGCTTGAGGCAAAGAAGCTCAGCTAGGCGATCCCTGGCTGAAGGCAAAGCAGAGAGTTTTTCGGTGGAGCGCTGGCACCATCTGCCGGCCGACAAGCATGGAAGGAGAATCCTCACTCCAAATGAGGTCCTGAGGAGCTTTCCAAGCAGCAGGCAGGCTGCCTCCAGAAGCTTAGAGAGTCCTGCTTCGGACTATCCTCTGGCAACAGAGTGGGTGCCAAGGGCATGTGGGTTGGAGGGTGCTCGGAAGCTGCAGGGGAGGTTTTCAGCATCCAGTGCTCTCCGATGGAACACACTGCAGGCGCGAGCATCCATGAACTCCTGCAAGGCTTTGGAGTGGGAAAGCTGTGCTTAGCAGAGGGCTCCCTGCCAAATGCTGCAGGCCTATGTGGATGGCGAAGCTGCAGCTGTCTTGCAGTCTGCTTGTCCAGAGGTGCGTGTGCCCTGGTCCAGAGTGCTGTAGGAGGAGCTCCTAGCAACGGGAGAGCAAGCACCTTGTTTCCTTGGCATAGAATGGCCTGTGCACACAGAGGCCTGTCAGCAGTGAAGACAACGCAGGCAGCAAGAGGGGTGGCAGGCAGCTAAGTGGCGGCAGGCGTCCTGCTTGAAAGTGGGGTCATGACTGTTTTGTCCTCAGGCCCCAGTGTCCACGTGCACACACTGCCTCTGGACCTGCAGCTTCCGAGCAGTGCAAGAGAAACACAAGCAACACCCTGGGGCCTTCTCGAATGAACGGTGCTCCATCGAGGTCCTGCTGGCTGGCAGTGGCCTAGGCCAGCAAAGGCCCTAGGGAGGCCAGGCTGAGGCTGGGATGGTTCCTGACCTAGCAGTGCCCAGGGCAAGCCTGGGACTGGAGGCCAGGCTGCAGGCTCATTCCAGCTTGGGCCTGGTGCAGAGAGCCTTCAGCTAAGACTTCCATGGGGAATGGTATGCGTAGTGATTTTTGCCTGCAATCCTCGTTCCTAACTCTCGCCAAACAGCCTGTTAGCCCACACTTGCTAGACGTGTGTTCCTGAGGCAGTTGGACAATAGGGCAAGTGGAGGCTCACCCAGCATGGGACGCCTGCCTTGAACATTGCCCTGGGTGCAAAGAGGATTCCCTGCACCTCTGGCACTGGGGAGAGCATTTCTGCACACAGGAGACACTTGGCAAACACAGTTTCTCCCCTCGGAAAGTACTGTGAGAAAGAGTCGCCATCCCGGATGCATGGCACTCTCCCTTCGAAGCCCTCCATGCAGCAGGCTTTCATGGACTCGGCTGCAGGCTTTGGTAGCTGGAGACACTGCAGCTCCTCTGGAGGCTCAGGGGCAATTGGCACACCCCTCCAAGGAAATGAGGCTAGTGTGATGAGCTCTTTCCAAAGAATGGCAAGCAGCCTGCTCCTTTCAATGAGACACACGTGTGGGGAGAGATGCTTGGCAGCAGAGAAGAAGCAAGAGGGCAGCCAGGGAGGGATTTGCACACAGCTTGAAGTCCCCAGACCTCCTGATTCGAAACCAGGGAATGCCAGCTCTGCCTGTCAGGCCCCATTCCCTAGTGGGCACCCAGATTCAGGATCTGCCCTTTCCCAGCTATGAAACCACACCCAGGCTGCACCCTGAGCCCTGCCAAGTTGGAACTTTGCTCGCCAGGTGGGCTGAATGGCATGACTGTGTCAGGGGAAAGAAGGACCTAGGAGGCCTTCCGGGAGCTGCCACGACATAGCAGTGCTCAGGAAAAGGCAGTCTCCTTTCTGTAGGCCGGATGCACACTGGAGTTTCCGCTTGAGGCAAGGAAGCTCAGCTAGGTGATCCCTGGCTGAAGGCAAAGCAGAGAGTTTTTCAGTGGAGCGCTGGCCCCATCTGCTGGCCGACAAGCATGGCAGGAGAAACCTCGCTGCAAATGAGTTCCTGAAGTGCTTTCCAAGCAGGAGGCAGCATGGCTGCAATAGTTTAGAAAGTCCTGCTTAGGACTACCCTCTGGCAAGAGGGTGGGTGCCAAGGGCATGTGGGTTGGAGGGTGCTCAGAAGTCGCAGGGGAGGCTTTGGGCACCCGGTGCTCTCTGATGGAAAACACTGCAGGCCCGAGCATCCATGAATTCCTGCAAGGCTTTGGAGTGGGAAAGCTGTGCTTAGCAGAAGGCTCCCTGCCAAGTGCTGCAGGCCTTTGTGGATGCTGAAGCAGCAGCTGCCTTGAGGCTGCTGGTCCAGGGGCGTGTGTGCCCAGGTCCGGAGTGCTGTAGGAGGAGCTCCTAGCAAGGGGCGAGCAAGCACCTTGTTTCCTTGGCATAGACTGGCCTGTGCACCCTGAGGCCTGCAGACGTGCAGACAGCGCAGGCAGCAAGGGCTTGTGGCAGGCAGATAAGGGGCAGCAGGCGTCTCACTTGAAAGTGGGCTCATGACTCTCTTGTTCTCCGGCCCCTGTGGCCGTGTGCAAGCACAGCCTCTGGACCTGCAGCTTCTGAGCAGTGCAAGAGACACACAGGAAACACCCAGGTGCCTTCTCTAGTGAACGGTGTTCCATCAAGGTCCTGCTTGCTGGCAGGGGCCTAGGCCAGCACAGGTCCTAGGGAGGCCAGGCTGAGGCTGGGATGGGTCCCGACCTAGCAGTGCTCAGGGCAAGCCTGGGACTGGAGGCCAGGCTGCAGGCTCATTCCAGCTTGGGCCTGGTGCAGAAAGCCTTCAGCTAGGACTTCCATGGGGTATAGTCAGCACAGTGGTTTTTGCCTGAAATCCATGTTCCTCACTCGGAGCCCCCTGCCTTTCAGCACACACTCCCTAGAAGTGTGTTCCTGAGGCAGTTGGACAGTTGGGGAAGTGGAGGCTCTCCCAGCATGGGAGGTCTGCCTAGAACCTTGCTCTGGCTGCAAAGAGGATTCCCTGCACCTCTGGCGCTGGGGTGAGATTTTCTGCACACAGGAGACACTTGGCACACACAGTGTTTCCCCATGGAAAGCACTGTGAGGAAGAATCTCTGCCAGGGATGCATGGCACTCTCCCATCGAAGCCCTCCATGCAGCAAGCTGTCATGGACTCGAGTGCAGGCCTTGGTGGCTGGAGAGACTGCAGCTCCTCTGGAGGCTCCGGGGCAATTGGCACACCCCTCCAAGGAAATGAGGCTTGTGGGATGAGCACTTTGCAAAGAATTGCAAGCAGCCTGCTCCTTTTGATGAGACACATGTGTGGGGAGAGAGACTTGACAGCAGAGAAGAAGCAAGAGGGCAATGAGGGATTGGATTTGCATGCAGCTTGGAGGCTCCATATCTCCTGCTTCGCAAGCAGGGAGTGCCAGGTCTGCCCATCATGCTCCGTTACCAGCTGGGCACCCAGTTTCAGGATCTGCCCTTTCCCAGCCATGAAACCACACCCAGGCTGCACCCTGAGCCCTGCCAAGGGGGACCCTTGCCCGCCAGGTGGGCTGAATTGCATGACTGTGTCAGGGGAGAGAAGGCCCTAGGAGGCCTTCAGGGAACTGCCTCAACATAGCCCCGCTCAGGAAAGGCACTCCTCTTTCTGTGACCGGATGCACAATGGAGTATCTGCTTGAGGCAAAGAAGCTCAGCTAGGCGATCCCTGGCTGAAGGCAAAGCAGAGAGTTTTTCGGTGGAGCGCTGGCACCATCTGCCGGCCGACAAGCATGGAAGGAGAATCCTCACTCCAAATGAGGTCCTGAGGAGCTTTCCAAGCAGCAGGCAGGCTGCCTCCAGAAGCTTAGAGAGTCCTGCTTCGGACTATCCTCCGGCAACAGAGTGGGTGCCAAGGGCATGTGGGTTGGAGGGTGCTCGGAAGCTGCAGGGGAGGTTTTCAGCATCCAGTGCTCTCCGATGGAACACACTGCAGGCGCGAGCATCCATGAACTCCTGCAAGGCTTTGGAGTGGGAAAGCTGTGCTTAGCAGAGGGCTCCCTGCCAAATGCTGCAGGCCTATGTGGATGGCGAAGCTGCAGCTGTCTTGCAGTCTGCTTGTCCAGAGGTGCGTGTGCCCTGGTCCAGAGTGCTGTAGGAGGAGCTCCTAGCAACGGGAGAGCAAGCACCTTGTTTCCTTGGCATAGAATGGCCTGTGCACACAGAGGCCTGTCAGCAGTGAAGACAACGCAGGCAGCAAGAGGGGTGGCAGGCAGCTAAGTGGCGGCAGGCGTCCTGCTTGAAAGTGGGGTCATGACTGTTTTGTCCTCAGGCCCCAGTGTCCACGTGCACACACTGCCTCTGGACCTGCAGCTTCCGAGCAGTGCAAGAGAAACACAAGCAACACCCTGGGGCCTTCTCGAATGAACGGTGCTCCATCGAGGTCCTGCTGGCTGGCAGTGGCCTAGGCCAGCAAAGGCCCTAGGGAGGCCACGCTGAGGCTGGGATGGTTCCTGACCTAGCAGTGCCCAGGGCAAGCCTGGGACTGGAGGCCAGGCTGCAGGCTCATTCCAGCTTGGGCCTGGTGCAGAGAGCCTTCAGCTAAGACTTCCATGGGGAATGGTATGCGTAGTGATTTTTGCCTGCAATCCTCGTTCCTAACTCTCGCCAAACAGCCTGTTAGCCCACACTTGCTAGACGTGTGTTCCTGAGGCAGTTGGACAATAGGGCAAGTGGAGGCTCACGCAGCATGGGACGCCTGCCTTGAACATTGCCCTGGGTGCAAAGAGGATTCCCTGCACCTCTGGCACTGGGGAGAGCATTTCTGCACACAGGAGACACTTGGCAAACACAGTTTCTCCCCTCGGAAAGTACTGTGAGAAAGAGTCGCCATCCCGGATGCATGGCACTCTCCCTTCGAAGCCCTCCATGCAGCAGGCTTTCATGGACTCGGCTGCAGGCTTTGGTAGCTGGAGACACTGCAGCTCCTCTGGAGGCTCAGGGGCAATTGGCACACCCCTCCAAGGAAATGAGGCTAGTGTGATGAGCTCTTTCCAAAGAATGGCAAGCAGCCTGCTCCTTTCAATGAGACACACGTGTGGGGAGAGATGCTTGGCAGCAGAGAAGAAGCAAGAGGGCAGCCAGGGAGGGATTTGCACACAGCTTGAAGTCCCCAGACCTCCTGATTCGAAACCAGGGAATGCCAGCTCTGCCTGTCAGGCCCCATTCCCTAGTGGGCACCCAGATTCAGGATCTGCCCTTTCCCAGCTATGAAACCACACCCAGGCTGCACCCTGAGCCCTGCCAAGTTGGAACTTTGCTCGCCAGGTGGGCTGAATGGCATGACTGTGTCAGGGGAAAGAAGGACCTAGGAGGCCTTCCGGGAGCTGCCACGACATAGCAGTGCTCAGGAAAAGGCAGTCTCCTTTCTGTAGGCCGGATGCACACTGGAGTTTCCGCTTGAGGCAAGGAAGCTCAGCTAGGTGATCCCTGGCTGAAGGCAAAGCAGAGAGTTTTTCAGTGGAGCGCTGGCCCCATCTGCTGGCCGACAAGCATGGGAGGAGAAACCTCGCTGCAAATGAGTTCCTGAAGTGCTTTCCAAGCAGGAGGCAGCATGGCTGCAATAGTTTAGAAAGTCCTGCTTAGGACTACCCTCTGGCAACAGGGTGGGTGCCAAGGGCATGTGGGTTGGAGGGTGCTCAGAAGTCGCAGGGGAGGCTTTGGGCACCCGGTGCTCTCTGATGGAAAACACTGCAGGCCCGAGCATCCATGAATTCCTGCAAGGCTTTGGAGTGGGAAAGCTGTGCTTAGCAGAAGGCTCCCTGCCAAGTGCTGCAGGCCTTTGTGGATGCTGAAGCAGCAGCTGCCTTGAGGCTGCTGGTCCAGGGGCGTGTGTGCCCAGGTCCGGAGTGCTGTAGGAGGAGCTCCTAGCAAGGGGCGAGCAAGCACCTTGTTTCCTTGGCATAGACTGGCCTGTGCACCCTGAGGCCTGCAGACGTGCAGACAGCGCAGGCAGCAAGGGCTTGTGGCAGGCAGATAAGGGGCAGCAGGCGTCTCACTTGAAAGTGGGCTCATGACTCTCTTGTTCTCCGGCCCCTGTGGCCGTGTGCAAGCACAGCCTCTGGACCTGCAGCTTCTGAGCAGTGCAAGAGACACACAGGAAACACCCAGGTGCCTTCTCTAGTGAACGGTGTTCCATCAAGGTCCTGCTTGCTGGCAGGGGCCTAGGCCAGCACAGGTCCTAGGGAGGCCAGGCTGAGGCTGGGATGGGTCCCGACCTAGCAGTGCTCAGGGCAAGCCTGGGACTGGAGGCCAGGCTGCAGGCTCATTCCAGCTTGGGCCTGGTGCAGAAAGCCTTCAGCTAGGACTTCCATGGGGTATAGTCAGCACAGTGGTTTTTGCCTGAAATCCATGTTCCTCACTCGGAGCCCCCTGCCTTTCAGCACACACTCCCTAGAAGTGTGTTCCTGAGGCAGTTGGACAGTTGGGGAAGTGGAGGCTCTCCCAGCATGGGAGGTCTGCCTAGAACCTTGCTCTGGCTGCAAAGAGGATTCCCTGCACCTCTGGCGCTGGGGTGAGATTTTCTGCACACAGGAGACACTTGGCACACACAGTGTTTCCCCATGGAAAGCACTGTGAGGAAGAATCTCTGCCAGGGATGCATGGCACTCTCCCATCGAAGCCCTCCATGCAGCAAGCTGTCATGGACTCGAGTGCAGGCCTTGGTGGCTGGAGAGACTGCAGCTCCTCTGGAGGCTCCGGGGCAATTGGCACACCCCTCCAAGGAAATGAGGCTTGTGGGATGAGCACTTTGCAAAGAATTGCAAGCAGCCTGCTCCTTTTGATGAGACACATGTGTGGGGAGAGAGACTTGACAGCAGAGAAGAAGCAAGAGGGCAATGAGGGATTGGATTTGCATGCAGCTTGGAGGCTCCATATCTCCTGCTTCGCAAGCAGGGAGTGCCAGGTCTGCCCATCATGCTCCATTAGCAGCTGGGCACCCAGTTTCAGGATCTGCCCTTTCCCAGCCATGAAACCACACCCAGGCTGCACCCTGAGCCCTGCCAAGGGGGACCCTTGCCCGCCAGGTGGGCTGAATTGCATGACTGTGTCAGGGGAGAGAAGGCCCTAGGAGGCCTTCAGGGAACTGCCTCAACATAGCCCCGCTCAGGAAAGGCACTCCTCTTTCTGTGACCGGATGCACAATGGAGTATCTGCTTGAGGCAAAGAAGCTCAGCTAGGCGATCCCTGGCTGAAGGCAAAGCAGAGAGTTTTTCGGTGGAGCGCTGGCACCATCTGCCGGCCGACAAGCATGGAAGGAGAATCCTCGCTCCAAATGAGTTCCTGAGGAGCTTTCCAAGCAGCAGGCAGGCTGCCTCCAGAAGCTTAGAGAGTCCTGCTTCGGACTACCCTCCGGCAACAGAGTGGGTGCCAAGGGCATGTGGGTTGGAGGGTGCTCGGAAGCTGCAGGGGAGGTTTTCAGCATCCAGTGCTCTCCGATGGAACACACTGCAGGCGCGAGCATCCATGAACTCCTGCAAGGCTTTGGAGTGGGAAAGCTGTGCTTAGCAGAGGGCTCCCTGCCAAATGCTGCAGGCCTATGTGGATGGCGAAGCTGCAGCTGTCTTGCAGTCTGCTTGTCCAGAGGTGCGTGTGCCCTGGTCCAGAGTGCTGTAGGAGGAGCTCCTAGCAACGGGAGAGCAAGCACCTTGTTTCCTTGGCATAGAATGGCCTGTGCACACAGAGGCCTGTCAGCAGTGAAGACAACGCAGGCAGCAAGAGGGGTGGCAGGCAGCTAAGTGGCGGCAGGCGTCCTGCTTGAAAGTGGGGTCATGACTGTTTTGTCCTCAGGCCCCAGTGTCCACGTGCACACACTGCCTCTGGACCTGCAGCTTCCGAGCAGTGCAAGAGAAACACAAGCAACACCCTGGGGCCTTCTCGAATGAACGGTGCTCCATCGAGGTCCTGCTGGCTGGCAGTGGCCTAGGCCAGCAAAGGCCCTAGGGAGGCCACGCTGAGGCTGGGATGGTTCCTGACCTAGCAGTGCCCAGGGCAAGCCTGGGACTGGAGGCCAGGCTGCAGGCTCATTCCAGCTTGGGCCTGGTGCAGAGAGCCTTCAGCTAAGACTTCCATGGGGAATGGTATGCGTAGTGATTTTTGCCTGCAATCCTCGTTCCTAACTCTCGCCAAACAGCCTGTTAGCCCACACTTGCTAGACGTGTGTTCCTGAGGCAGTTGGACAATAGGGCAAGTGGAGGCTCACCCAGCATGGGACGCCTGCCTTGAACATTGCCCTGGGTGCAAAGAGGATTCCCTGCACCTCTGGCACTGGGGAGAGCATTTCTGCACACAGGAGACACTTGGCAAACACAGTTTCTCCCCTCGGAAAGTACTGTGAGAAAGAGTCGCCATCCCGGATGCATGGCACTCTCCCTTCGAAGCCCTCCATGCAGCAGGCTTTCATGGACTCGGCTGCAGGCTTTGGTAGCTGGAGACACTGCAGCTCCTCTGGAGGCTCAGGGGCAATTGGCACACCCCTCCAAGGAAATGAGGCTAGTGTGATGAGCTCTTTCCAAAGAATGGCAAGCAGCCTGCTCCTTTCAATGAGACACACGTGTGGGGAGAGATGCTTGGCAGCAGAGAAGAAGCAAGAGGGCAGCCAGGGAGGGATTTGCACACAGCTTGAAGTCCCCAGACCTCCTGATTCGAAACCAGGGAATGCCAGCTCTGCCTGTCAGGCCCCATTCCCTAGTGGGCACCCAGATTCAGGATCTGCCCTTTCCCAGCTATGAAACCACACCCAGGCTGCACCCTGAGCCCTGCCAAGTTGGAACTTTGCTCGCCAGGTGGGCTGAATGGCATGACTGTGTCAGGGGAAAGAAGGACCTAGGAGGCCTTCCGGGAGCTGCCACGACATAGCAGTGCTCAGGAAAAGGCAGTCTCCTTTCTGTAGGCCGGATGCACACTGGAGTTTCCGCTTGAGGCAAGGAAGCTCAGCTAGGTGATCCCTGGCTGAAGGCAAAGCAGAGAGTTTTTCAGTGGAGCGCTGGCCCCATCTGCTGGCCGACAAGCATGGGAGGAGAAACCTCGCTGCAAATGAGTTCCTGAAGTGCTTTCCAAGCAGGAGGCAGCATGGCTCCAATAGTTTAGAAAGTCCTGCTTAGGACTACCCTCTGGCAACAGGGTGGGTGCCAAGGGCATGTGGGTTGGAGGGTGCTCAGAAGTCACAGGGGAGGCTTTGGGCACCCGGTGCTCTCTGATGGAAAACACTGCAGGCCCGAGCATCCATGAATTCCTGCAAGGCTTTGGAGTGGGAAAGCTGTGCTTAGCAGAAGGCTCCCTGCCAAGTGCTGCAGGCCTTTGTGGATGCTGAAGCAGCAGCTGCCTTGAGGCTGCTGGTCCAGGGGCGTGTGTGCCCAGGTCCGGAGTGCTGTAGGAGGAGCTCCTAGCAAGGGGCGAGCAAGCACCTTGTTTCCTTGGCATAGACTGGCCTGTGCACCCTGAGGCCTGCAGACGTGCAGACAGCGCAGGCAGCAAGGGCTTGTGGCAGGCAGATAAGGGGCAGCAGGCGTCTCACTTGAAAGTGGGCTCATGACTCTCTTGTTCTCCGGCCCCTGTGGCCGTGTGCAAGCACAGCCTCTGGACCTGCAGCTTCTGAGCAGTGCAAGAGACACACAGGAAACACCCAGGTGCCTTCTCTAGTGAACGGTGTTCCATCAAGGTCCTGCTTGCTGGCAGGGGCCTAGGCCAGCACAGGTCCTAGGGAGGCCAGGCTGAGGCTGGGATGGGTCCCGACCTAGCAGTGCTCAGGGCAAGCCTGGGACTGGAGGCCAGGCTGCAGGCTCATTCCAGCTTGGGCCTGGTGCAGAAAGCCTTCAGCTAGGACTTCCATGGGGTATAGTCAGCACAGTGGTTTTTGCCTGAAATCCATGTTCCTCACTCGGAGCCCCCTGCCTTTCAGCACACACTCCCTAGAAGTGTGTTCCTGAGGCAGTTGGACAGTTGGGGAAGTGGAGGCTCTCCCAGCATGGGAGGTCTGCCTAGAACCTTGCTCTGGCTGCAAAGAGGATTCCCTGCACCTCTGGCGCTGGGGTGAGATTTTCTGCACACAGGAGACACTTGGCACACACAGTGTTTCCCCATGGAAAGCACTGTGAGGAAGAATCTCTGCCAGGGATGCATGGCACTCTCCCATCGAAGCCCTCCATGCAGCAAGCTGTCATGGACTCGAGTGCAGGCCTTGGTGGCTGGAGAGACTGCAGCTCCTCTGGAGGCTCCGGGGCAATTGGCACACCCCTCCAAGGAAATGAGGCTTGTGGGATGAGCACTTTGCAAAGAATTGCAAGCAGCCTGCTCCTTTTGATGAGACACATGTGTGGGGAGAGAGACTTGACAGCAGAGAAGAAGCAAGAGGGCAATGAGGGATTGGATTTGCATGCAGCTTGGAGGCTCCATATCTCCTGCTTCGCAAGCAGGGAGTGCCAGGTCTGCCCATCATGCTCCATTACCAGCTGGGCACCCAGTTTCAGGATCTGCCCTTTCCCAGCCATGAAACCACACCCAGGCTGCACCCTGAGCCCTGCCAAGGGGGACCCTTGCCCGCCAGGTGGGCTGAATTGCATGACTGTGTCAGGGGAGAGAAGGCCCTAGGAGGCCTTCAGGGAACTGCCTCAACATAGCCCCGCTCAGGAAAGGCACTCCTCTTTCTGTGACCGGATGCACAATGGAGTATCTGCTTGAGGCAAAGAAGCTCAGCTAGGCGATCCCTGGCTGAAGGCAAAGCAGAGAGTTTTTCGGTGGAGCGCTGGCACCATCTGCCGGCCGACAAGCATGGAAGGAGAATCCTCACTCCAAATGAGGTCCTGAGGAGCTTTCCAAGCAGCAGGCAGGCTGCCTCCAGAAGCTTAGAGAGTCCTGCTTCGGACTATCCTCCGGCAACAGAGTGGGTGCCAAGGGCATGTGGGTTGGAGGGTGCTCGGAAGCTGCAGGGGAGGTTTTCAGCATCCAGTGCTCTCCGATGGAACACACTGCAGGCGCGAGCATCCATGAACTCCTGCAAGGCTTTGGAGTGGGAAAGCTGTGCTTAGCAGAGGGCTCCCTGCCAAATGCTGCAGGCCTATGTGGATGGCGAAGCTGCAGCTGTCTTGCAGTCTGCTTGTCCAGAGGTGCGTGTGCCCTGGTCCAGAGTGCTGTAGGAGGAGCTCCTAGCAACGGGAGAGCAAGCACCTTGTTTCCTTGGCATAGAATGGCCTGTGCACACAGAGGCCTGTCAGCAGTGAAGACAACGCAGGCAGCAAGAGGGGTGGCAGGCAGCTAAGTGGCGGCAGGCGTCCTGCTTGAAAGTGGGGTCATGACTGTTTTGTCCTCAGGCCCCAGTGTCCACGTGCACACACTGCCTCTGGACCTGCAGCTTCCGAGCAGTGCAAGAGAAACACAAGCAACACCCTGGGGCCTTCTCGAATGAACGGTGCTCCATCGAGGTCCTGCTGGCTGGCAGTGGCCTAGGCCAGCAAAGGCCCTAGGGAGGCCACGCTGAGGCTGGGATGGTTCCTGACCTAGCAGTGCCCAGGGCAAGCCTGGGACTGGAGGCCAGGCTGCAGGCTCATTCCAGCTTGGGCCTGGTGCAGAGAGCCTTCAGCTAAGACTTCCATGGGGAATGGTATGCGTACTGATTTTTGCCTGCAATCCTCGTTCCTAACTCTCGCCAAACAGCCTGTTAGCCCACACTTGCTAGACGTGTGTTCCTGAGGCAGTTGGACAATAGGGCAAGTGGAGGCTCACCCAGCATGGGACGCCTGCCTTGAACATTGCCCTGGGTGCAAAGAGGATTCCCTGCACCTCTGGCACTGGGGAGAGCATTTCTGCACACAGGAGACACTTGGCAAACACAGTTTCTCCCCTCGGAAAGTACTGTGAGAAAGAGTCGCCATCCCGGATGCATGGCACTCTCCCTTCGAAGCCCTCCATGCAGCAGGCTTTCATGGACTCGGCTGCAGGCTTTGGTAGCTGGAGACACTGCAGCTCCTCTGGAGGCTCAGGGGCAATTGGCACACCCCTCCAAGGAAATGAGGCTAGTGTGATGAGCTCTTTCCAAAGAATGGCAAGCAGCCTGCTCCTTTCAATGAGACACACGTGTGGGGAGAGATGCTTGGCAGCAGAGAAGAAGCAAGAGGGCAGCCAGGGAGGGATTTGCACACAGCTTGAAGTCCCCAGACCTCCTGATTCGAAACCAGGGAATGCCAGCTCTGCCTGTCAGGCCCCATTCCCTAGTGGGCACCCAGATTCAGGATCTGCCCTTTCCCAGCTATGAAACCACACCCAGGCTGCACCCTGAGCCCTGCCAAGTTGGAACTTTGCTCGCCAGGTGGGCTGAATGGCATGACTGTGTCAGGGGAAAGAAGGACCTAGGAGGCCTTCCGGGAGCTGCCACGACATAGCAGTGCTCAGGAAAAGGCAGTCTCCTTTCTGTAGGCCGGATGCACACTGGAGTTTCCGCTTGAGGCAAGGAAGCTCAGCTAGGTGATCCCTGGCTGAAGGCAAAGCAGAGAGTTTTTCAGTGGAGCGCTGGCCCCATCTGCTGGCCGACAAGCATGGGAGGAGAAACCTCGCTGCAAATGAGTTCCTGAAGTGCTTTCCAAGCAGGAGGCAGCATGGCTGCAATAGTTTAGAAAGTCCTGCTTAGGACTACCCTCTGGCAACAGGGTGGGTGCCAAGGGCATGTGGGTTGGAGGGTGCTCAGAAGTCACAGGGGAGGCTTTGGGCACCCGGTGCTCTCTGATGGAAAAAACTGCAGGCCCGAGCATCCATGAATTCCTGCAAGGCTTTGGAGTGGGAAAGCTGTGCTTAGCAGAAGGCTCCCTGCCAAGTGCTGCAGGCCTTTGTGGATGCTGAAGCAGCAGCTGCCTTGAGGCTGCTGGTCCAGGGGCGTGTGTGCCCAGGTCCGGAGTGCTGTAGGAGGAGCTCCTAGCAAGGGGCGAGCAAGCACCTTGTTTCCTTGGCATAGACTGGCCTGTGCACCCTGAGGCCTGCAGACGTGCAGACAGCGCAGGCAGCAAGGGCTTGTGGCAGGCAGATAAGGGGCAGCAGGCGTCTCACTTGAAAGTGGGCTCATGACTCTCTTGTTCTCCGGCCCCTGTGGCCGTGTGCAAGCACAGCCTCTGGACCTGCAGCTTCTGAGCAGTGCAAGAGACACACAGGAAACACCCAGGTGCCTTCTCTAGTGAACAGTGTTCCATCAAGGTCCTGCTTGCTGGCAGGGGCCTAGGCCAGCACTGGTCCTAGGGAGGCCAGGCTGAGGCTGGGATGGGTCCCGACCTAGCAGTGCTCAGGGCAAGCCTGGGACTGGAGGCCAGGCTGCAGGCTCATTCCAGCTTGGGCCTGGTGCAGAGAGCCTTCAGCTAAGACTTCCATGGGGAATGGTATGCGTAGTGATTTTTGCCTGCAATCCTCGTTCCTAACTCTCGCCAAACAGCCTGTTAGCCCACACTTGCTAGACGTGTGTTCCTGAGGCAGTTGGACAATAGGGCAAGTGGAGGCTCACCCAGCATGGGACGCCTGCCTTGAACATTGCCCTGGGTGCAAAGAGGATTCCCTGCACCTCTGGCACTGGGGAGAGCATTTCTGCACACAGGAGACACTTGGCAAACACAGTTTCTCCCCTCGGAAAGTACTGTGAGAAAGAGTCGCCATCCCGGATGCATGGCACTCTCCCTTCGAAGCCCTCCATGCAGCAGGCTTTCATGGACTCGGCTGCAGGCTTTGGTAGCTGGAGACACTGCAGCTCCTCTGGAGGCTCAGGGGCAATTGGCACACCCCTCCAAGGAAATGAGGCTAGTGTGATGAGCTCTTTCCAAAGAATGGCAAGCAGCCTGCTCCTTTCAATGAGACACACGTGTGGGGAGAGATGCTTGGCAGCAGAGAAGAAGCAAGAGGGCAGCCAGGGAGGGATTTGCACACAGCTTGAAGTCCCCAGACCTCCTGATTCGAAACCAGGGAATGCCAGCTCTGCCTGTCAGGCCCCATTCCCTAGTGGGCACCCAGATTCAGGATCTGCCCTTTCCCAGCTATGAAACCACACCCAGGCTGCACCCTGAGCCCTGCCAAGTTGGAACTTTGCTCGCCAGGTGGGCTGAATGGCATGA
This sequence comes from Hippopotamus amphibius kiboko, assembly GCF_030028045.1. Lineage (NCBI taxonomy): Eukaryota > Metazoa > Chordata > Mammalia > Artiodactyla > Hippopotamidae > Hippopotamus > Hippopotamus amphibius. The sequence goes on along the minus strand of NC_080187.1, from coordinate 122,020,463 downwards.
CTGTGTCAGGGGAAAGAAGGACCTAGGAGGCCTTCCGGGAGCTGCCACGACATAGCAGTGCTCAGGAAAAGGCAGTCTCCTTTCTGTAGGCCGGATGCACACTGGAGTTTCCGCTTGAGGCAAGGAAGCTCAGCTAGGTGATCCCTGGCTGAAGGCAAAGCAGAGAGTTTTTCAGTGGAGCGCTGGCCCCATCTGCTGGCCGACAAGCATGGCAGGAGAAACCTCGCTGCAAATGAGTTCCTGAAGTGCTTTCCAAGCAGGAGGCAGCATGGCTGCAATAGTTTAGAAAGTCCTGCTTAGGACTACCCTCTGGCAACAGGGTGGGTGCCAAGGGCATGTGGGTTGGAGGGTGCTCAGAAGTCGCAGGGGAGGCTTTGGGCACCCGGTGCTCTCTGATGGAAAACACTGCAGGCCCGAGCATCCATGAATTCCTGCAAGGCTTTGGAGTGGGAAAGCTGTGCTTAGCAGAAGGCTCCCTGCCAAGTGCTGCAGGCCTTTGTGGATGCTGAAGCAGCAGCTGCCTTGAGGCTGCTGGTCCAGGGGCGTGTGTGCCCAGGTCCGGAGTGCTGTAGGAGGAGCTCCTAGCAAGGGGCGAGCAAGCACCTTGTTTCCTTGGCATAGACTGGCCTGTGCACCCTGAGGCCTGCAGACGTGCAGACAGCGCAGGCAGCAAGGGCTTGTGGCAGGCAGATAAGGGGCAGCAGGCGTCTCACTTGAAAGTGGGCTCATGACTCTCTTGTTCTCCGGCCCCTGTGGCCGTGTGCAAGCACAGCCTCTGGACCTGCAGCTTCTGAGCAGTGCAAGAGACACACAGGAAACCCCCAGGTGCCTTCTCTAGTGAACGGTGTTCCATCAAGGTCCTGCTTGCTGGCAGGGGCTTAGGCCAGCACAGGTCCTAGGGAGGCCAGGCTGAGGCTGGGATGGGTCCCGACCTAGCAGTGCTCAGGGCAAGCCTGGGACTGGAGGCCAGGCTGCAGGCTCATTCCAGCTTGGGCCTGGTGCAGAAAGCCTTCAGCTAGGACTTCCATGGGGTATAGTCAGCACAGTGGTTTTTGCCTGAAATCCATGTTCCTCACTCGGAGCCCCCTGCCTTTCAGCACACACTCCCTAGAAGTGTGTTCCTGAGGCAGTTGGACAGTTGGGGAAGTGGAGGCTCTCCCAGCATGGGAGGTCTGCCTAGAACCTTGCTCTGGCTGCAAAGAGGATTCCCTGCACCTCTGGCGCTGGGGTGAGATTTTCTGCACACAGGAGACACTTGGCACACACAGTGTTTCCCCATGGAAAGCACTGTGAGGAAGAATCTCTGCCAGGGATGCATGGCACTCTCCCATCGAAGCCCTCCATGCAGCAAGCTGTCATGGACTCGAGTGCAGGCCTTGGTGGCTGGAGAGACTGCAGCTCCTCTGGAGGCTCCAGGGCAATTGGCACACCCCTCCAAGGAAATGAGGCTTGTGGGATGAGCACTTTGCAAAGAATTGCAAGCAGCCTGCTCCTTTTGATGAGACACATGTGTGGGGAGAGAGACTTGACAGCAGAGAAGAAGCAAGAGGGCAATGAGGGATTGGATTTGCATGCAGCTTGGAGGCTCCATATCTCCTGCTTCGCAAGCAGGGAGTGCCAGGTCTGCCCATCATGCTCCATTACCAGCTGGGCACCCAGTTTCAGGATCTGCCCTTTCCCAGCCATGAAACCACACCCAGGCTGCACCCTGAGCCCTGCCAAGGGGGACCCTTGCTCGCCAGGTGGGCTGAATTGCATGACTGTGTCAGGGGAGAGAAGGCCCTAGGAGGCCTTCAGGGAACTGCCTCAACATAGCCCCGCTCAGGAAAGGCACTCCTCTTTCTGTGACCGGATGCACAATGGAGTATCTGCTTGAGGCAAAGAAGCTCAGCTAGGCGATCCCTGGCTGAAGGCAAAGCAGAGAGTTTTTCGGTGGAGCGCTGGCACCATCTGCCGGCCGACAAGCATGGAAGGAGAATCCTCACTCCAAATGAGGTCCTGAGGAGCTTTCCAAGCAGCAGGCAGGCTGCCTCCAGAAGCTTAGAGAGTCCTGCTTCGGACTATCCTCTGGCAACAGAGTGGGTGCCAAGGGCATGTGGGTTGGAGGGTGCTCGGAAGCTGCAGGGGAGGTTTTCAGCATCCAGTGCTCTCCGATGGAACACACTGCAGGCGCGAGCATCCATGAACTCCTGCAAGGCTTTGGAGTGGGAAAGCTGTGCTTAGCAGAGGGCTCCCTGCCAAATGCTGCAGGCCTATGTGGATGGCGAAGCTGCAGCTGTCTTGCAGTCTGCTTGTCCAGAGGTGCGTGTGCCCTGGTCCAGAGTGCTGTAGGAGGAGCTCCTAGCAACGGGAGAGCAAGCACCTTGTTTCCTTGGCATAGAATGGCCTGTGCACACAGAGGCCTGTCAGCAGTGAAGACAACGCAGGCAGCAAGAGGGGTGGCAGGCAGCTAAGTGGCGGCAGGCGTCCTGCTTGAAAGTGGGGTCATGACTGTTTTGTCCTCAGGCCCCAGTGTCCACGTGCACACACTGCCTCTGGACCTGCAGCTTCCGAGCAGTGCAAGAGAAACACAAGCAACACCCTGGGGCCTTCTCGAATGAACGGTGCTCCATCGAGGTCCTGCTGGCTGGCAGTGGCCTAGGCCAGCAAAGGCCCTAGGGAGGCCAGGCTGAGGCTGGGATGGTTCCTGACCTAGCAGTGCCCAGGGCAAGCCTGGGACTGGAGGCCAGGCTGCAGGCTCATTCCAGCTTGGGCCTGGTGCAGAGAGCCTTCAGCTAAGACTTCCATGGGGAATGGTATGCGTAGTGATTTTTGCCTGCAATCCTCGTTCCTAACTCTCGCCAAACAGCCTGTTAGCCCACACTTGCTAGACGTGTGTTCCTGAGGCAGTTGGACAATAGGGCAAGTGGAGGCTCACCCAGCATGGGACGCCTGCCTTGAACATTGCCCTGGGTGCAAAGAGGATTCCCTGCACCTCTGGCACTGGGGAGAGCATTTCTGCACACAGGAGACACTTGGCAAACACAGTTTCTCCCCTCGGAAAGTACTGTGAGAAAGAGTCGCCATCCCGGATGCATGGCACTCTCCCTTCGAAGCCCTCCATGCAGCAGGCTTTCATGGACTCGGCTGCAGGCTTTGGTAGCTGGAGACACTGCAGCTCCTCTGGAGGCTCAGGGGCAATTGGCACACCCCTCCAAGGAAATGAGGCTAGTGTGATGAGCTCTTTCCAAAGAATGGCAAGCAGCCTGCTCCTTTCAATGAGACACACGTGTGGGGAGAGATGCTTGGCAGCAGAGAAGAAGCAAGAGGGCAGCCAGGGAGGGATTTGCACACAGCTTGAAGTCCCCAGACCTCCTGATTCGAAACCAGGGAATGCCAGCTCTGCCTGTCAGGCCCCATTCCCTAGTGGGCACCCAGATTCAGGATCTGCCCTTTCCCAGCTATGAAACCACACCCAGGCTGCACCCTGAGCCCTGCCAAGTTGGAACTTTGCTCGCCAGGTGGGCTGAATGGCATGACTGTGTCAGGGGAAAGAAGGACCTAGGAGGCCTTCCGGGAGCTGCCACGACATAGCAGTGCTCAGGAAAAGGCAGTCTCCTTTCTGTAGGCCGGATGCACACTGGAGTTTCCGCTTGAGGCAAGGAAGCTCAGCTAGGTGATCCCTGGCTGAAGGCAAAGCAGAGAGTTTTTCAGTGGAGCGCTGGCCCCATCTGCTGGCCGACAAGCATGGCAGGAGAAACCTCGCTGCAAATGAGTTCCTGAAGTGCTTTCCAAGCAGGAGGCAGCATGGCTCCAATAGTTTAGAAAGTCCTGCTTAGGACTACCCTCTGGCAACAGGGTGGGTGCCAAGGGCATGTGGGTTGGAGGGTGCTCAGAAGTCGCAGGGGAGGCTTTGGGCACCCGGTGCTCTCTGATGGAAAACACTGCAGGCCCGAGCATCCATGAATTCCTGCAAGGCTTTGGAGTGGGAAAGCTGTGCTTAGCAGAAGGCTCCCTGCCAAGTGCTGCAGGCCTTTGTGGATGCTGAAGCAGCAGCTGCCTTGAGGCTGCTGGTCCAGGGGCGTGTGTGCCCAGGTCCGGAGTGCTGTAGGAGGAGCTCCTAGCAAGGGGCGAGCAAGCACCTTGTTTCCTTGGCATAGACTGGCCTGTGCACCCTGAGGCCTGCAGACGTGCAGACAGCGCAGGCAGCAAGGGCTTGTGGCAGGCAGATAAGGGGCAGCAGGCGTCTCACTTGAAAGTGGGCTCATGACTCTCTTGTTCTCCGGCCCCTGTGGCCGTGTGCAAGCACAGCCTCTGGACCTGCAGCTTCTGAGCAGTGCAAGAGACACACAGGAAACACCCAGGTGCCTTCTCTAGTGAACGGTGTTCCATCAAGGTCCTGCTTGCTGGCAGGGGCCTAGGCCAGCACAGGTCCTAGGGAGGCCAGGCTGAGGCTGGGATGGGTCCCGACCTAGCAGTGCTCAGGGCAAGCCTGGGACTGGAGGCCAGGCTGCAGGCTCATTCCAGCTTGGGCCTGGTGCAGAAAGCCTTCAGCTAGGACTTCCATGGGGTATAGTCAGCACAGTGGTTTTTGCCTGAAATCCATGTTCCTCACTCGGAGCCCCCTGCCTTTCAGCACACACTCCCTAGAAGTGTGTTCCTGAGGCAGTTGGACAGTTGGGGAAGTGGAGGCTCTCCCAGCATGGGAGGTCTGCCTAGAACCTTGCTCTGGCTGCAAAGAGGATTCCCTGCACCTCTGGCGCTGGGGTGAGATTTTCTGCACACAGGAGACACTTGGCACACACAGTGTTTCCCCATGGAAAGCACTGTGAGGAAGAATCTCTGCCAGGGATGCATGGCACTCTCCCATCGAAGCCCTCCATGCAGCAAGCTGTCATGGACTCGAGTGCAGGCCTTGGTGGCTGGAGAGACTGCAGCTCCTCTGGAGGCTCCGGGGCAATTGGCACACCCCTCCAAGGAAATGAGGCTTGTGGGATGAGCACTTGGCAAAGAATTGCAAGCAGCCTGCTCCTTTTGATGAGACACATGTGTGGGGAGAGAGACTTGACAGCAGAGAAGAAGCAAGAGGGCAATGAGGGATTGGATTTGCATGCAGCTTGGAGGCTCCATATCTCCTGCTTCGCAAGCAGGGAGTGCCAGGTCTGCCCATCATGCTCCGTTACCAGCTGGGCACCCAGTTTCAGGATCTGCCCTTTCCCAGCCATGAAACCACACCCAGGCTGCACCCTGAGCCCTGCCAAGGGGGACCCTTGCCCGCCAGGTGGGCTGAATTGCATGACTGTGTCAGGGGAGAGAAGGCCCTAGGAGGCCTTCAGGGAACTGCCTCAACATAGCCCCGCTCAGGAAAGGCACTCCTCTTTCTGTGACCGGATGCACAATGGAGTATCTGCTTGAGGCAAAGAAGCTCAGCTAGGCGATCCCTGGCTGAAGGCAAAGCAGAGAGTTTTTCGGTGGAGCGCTGGCACCATCTGCCGGCCGACAAGCATGGAAGGAGAATCCTCACTCCAAATGAGGTCCTGAGGAGCTTTCCAAGCAGCAGGCAGGCTGCCTCCAGAAGCTTAGAGAGTCCTGCTTCGGACTATCCTCCGGCAACAGAGTGGGTGCCAAGGGCATGTGGGTTGGAGGGTGCTCGGAAGCTGCAGGGGAGGTTTTCAGCATCCAGTGCTCTCCGATGGAACACACTGCAGGCGCGAGCATCCATGAACTCCTGCAAGGCTTTGGAGTGGGAAAGCTGTGCTTAGCAGAGGGCTCCCTGCCAAATGCTGCAGGCCTATGTGGATGGCGAAGCTGCAGCTGTCTTGCAGTCTGCTTGTCCAGAGGTGCGTGTGCCCTGGTCCAGAGTGCTGTAGGAGGAGCTCCTAGCAACGGGAGAGCAAGCACCTTGTTTCCTTGGCATAGAATGGCCTGTGCACACAGAGGCCTGTCAGCAGTGAAGACAACGCAGGCAGCAAGAGGGGTGGCAGGCAGCTAAGTGGCGGCAGGCGTCCTGCTTGAAAGTGGGGTCATGACTGTTTTGTCCTCAGGCCCCAGTGTCCACGTGCACACACTGCCTCTGGACCTGCAGCTTCCGAGCAGTGCAAGAGAAACACAAGCAACACCCTGGGGCCTTCTCGAATGAACGGTGCTCCATCGAGGTCCTGCTGGCTGGCAGTGGCCTAGGCCAGCAAAGGCCCTAGGGAGGCCAGGCTGAGGCTGGGATGGTTCCTGACCTAGCAGTGCCCAGGGCAAGCCTGGGACTGGAGGCCAGGCTGCAGGCTCATTCCAGCTTGGGCCTGGTGCAGAGAGCCTTCAGCTAAGACTTCCATGGGGAATGGTATGCGTAGTGATTTTTGCCTGCAATCCTCGTTCCTAACTCTCGCCAAACAGCCTGTTAGCCCACACTTGCTAGACGTGTGTTCCTGAGGCAGTTGGACAATAGGGCAAGTGGAGGCTCACCCAGCATGGGACGCCTGCCTTGAACATTGCCCTGGGTGCAAAGAGGATTCCCTGCACCTCTGGCACTGGGGAGAGCATTTCTGCACACAGGAGACACTTGGCAAACACAGTTTCTCCCCTCAGAAAGTACTGTGAGAAAGAGTCGCCATCCCGGATGCATGGCACTCTCCCTTCGAAGCCCTCCATGCAGCAGGCTTTCATGGACTCGGCTGCAGGCTTTGGTAGCTGGAGACACTGCAGCTCCTCTGGAGGCTCAGGGGCAATTGGCACACCCCTCCAAGGAAATGAGGCTAGTGTGATGAGCTCTTTCCAAAGAATGGCAAGCAGCCTGCTCCTTTCAATGAGACACACGTGTGGGGAGAGATGCTTGGCAGCAGAGAAGAAGCAAGAGGGCAGCCAGGGAGGGATTTGCACACAGCTTGAAGTCCCCAGACCTCCTGATTCGAAACCAGGGAATGCCAGCTCTGCCTGTCAGGCCCCATTCCCTAGTGGGCACCCAGATTCAGGATCTGCCCTTTCCCAGCTATGAAACCACACCCAGGCTGCACCCTGAGCCCTGCCAAGTTGGAACTTTGCTCGCCAGGTGGGCTGAATGGCATGACTGTGTCAGGGGAAAGAAGGACCTAGGAGGCCTTCCGGGAGCTGCCACGACATAGCAGTGCTCAGGAAAAGGCAGTCTCCTTTCTGTAGGCCGGATGCACACTGGAGTTTCCGCTTGAGGCAAGGAAGCTCAGCTAGGTGATCCCTGGCTGAAGGCAAAGCAGAGAGTTTTTCAGTGGAGCGCTGGCCCCATCTGCTGGCCGACAAGCATGGCAGGAGAAACCTCGCTGCAAATGAGTTCCTGAAGTGCTTTCCAAGCAGGAGGCAGCATGGCTGCAATAGTTTAGAAAGTCCTGCTTAGGACTACCCTCTGGCAACAGGGTGGGTGCCAAGGGCATGTGGGTTGGAGGGTGCTCAGAAGTCGCAGGGGAGGCTTTGGGCACCCGGTGCTCTCTGATGGAAAACACTGCAGGCCCGAGCATCCATGAATTCCTGCAAGGCTTTGGAGTGGGAAAGCTGTGCTTAGCAGAAGGCTCCCTGCCAAGTGCTGCAGGCCTTTGTGGATGCTGAAGCAGCAGCTGCCTTGAGGCTGCTGGTCCAGGGGCGTGTGTGCCCAGGTCCGGAGTGCTGTAGGAGGAGCTCCTAGCAAGGGGCGAGCAAGCACCTTGTTTCCTTGGCATAGACTGGCCTGTGCACCCTGAGGCCTGCAGACGTGCAGACAGCGCAGGCAGCAAGGGCTTGTGGCAGGCAGATAAGGGGCAGCAGGCGTCTCACTTGAAAGTGGGCTCATGACTCTCTTGTTCTCCGGCCCCTGTGGCCGTGTGCAAGCACAGCCTCTGGACCTGCAGCTTCTGAGCAGTGCAAGAGACACACAGGAAACACCCAGGTGCCTTCTCTAGTGAACGGTGTTCCATCAAGGTCCTGCTTGCTGGCAGGGGCCTAGGCCAGCACAGGTCCTAGGGAGGCCAGGCTGAGGCTGGGATGGGTCCCGACCTAGCAGTGCTCAGGGCAAGCCTGGGACTGGAGGCCAGGCTGCAGGCTCATTCCAGCTTGGGCCTGGTGCAGAAAGCCTTCAGCTAGGACTTCCATGGGGTATAGTCAGCACAGTGGTTTTTGCCTGAAATCCATGTTCCTCACTCGGAGCCCCCTGCCTTTCAGCACACACTCCCTAGAAGTGTGTTCCTGAGGCAGTTGGACAGTTGGGGAAGTGGAGGCTCTCCCAGCATGGGAGGTCTGCCTAGAACCTTGCTCTGGCTGCAAAGAGGATTCCCTGCACCTCTGGCGCTGGGGTGAGATTTTCTGCACACAGGAGACACTTGGCACACACAGTGTTTCCCCATGGAAAGCACTGTGAGGAAGAATCTCTGCCAGGGATGCATGGCACTCTCCCATCGAAGCCCTCCATGCAGCAAGCTGTCATGGACTCGAGTGCAGGCCTTGGTGGCTGGAGAGACTGCAGCTCCTCTGGAGGCTCCGGGGCAATTGGCACACCCCTCCAAGGAAATGAGGCTTGTGGGATGAGCACTTGGCAAAGAATTGCAAGCAGCCTGCTCCTTTTGATGAGACACATGTGTGGGGAGAGAGACTTGACAGCAGAGAAGAAGCAAGAGGGCAATGAGGGATTGGATTTGCATGCAGCTTGGAGGCTCCATATCTCCTGCTTCGCAAGCAGGGAGTGCCAGGTCTGCCCATCATGCTCCGTTACCAGCTGGGCACCCAGTTTCAGGATCTGCCCTTTCCCAGCCATGAAACCACACCCAGGCTGCACCCTGAGCCCTGCCAAGGGGGACCCTTGCCCGCCAGGTGGGCTGAATTGCATGACTGTGTCAGGGGAGAGAAGGCCCTAGGAGGCCTTCAGGGAACTGCCTCAACATAGCCCCGCTCAGGAAAGGCACTCCTCTTTCTGTGACCGGATGCACAATGGAGTATCTGCTTGAGGCAAAGAAGCTCAGCTAGGCGATCCCTGGCTGAAGGCAAAGCAGAGAGTTTTTCGGTGGAGCGCTGGCACCATCTGCCGGCCGACAAGCATGGAAGGAGAATCCTCACTCCAAATGAGGTCCTGAGGAGCTTTCCAAGCAGCAGGCAGGCTGCCTCCAGAAGCTTAGAGAGTCCTGCTTCGGACTATCCTCCGGCAACAGAGTGGGTGCCAAGGGCATGTGGGTTGGAGGGTGCTCGGAAGCTGCAGGGGAGGTTTTCAGCATCCAGTGCTCTCCGATGGAACACACTGCAGGCGCGAGCATCCATGAACTCCTGCAAGGCTTTGGAGTGGGAAAGCTGTGCTTAGCAGAGGGCTCCCTGCCAAATGCTGCAGGCCTATGTGGATGGCGAAGCTGCAGCTGTCTTGCAGTCTGCTTGTCCAGAGGTGCGTGTGCCCTGGTCCAGAGTGCTGTAGGAGGAGCTCCTAGCAACGGGAGAGCAAGCACCTTGTTTCCTTGGCATAGAATGGCCTGTGCACACAGAGGCCTGTCAGCAGTGAAGACAACGCAGGCAGCAAGAGGGGTGGCAGGCAGCTAAGTGGCGGCAGGCGTCCTGCTTGAAAGTGGGGTCATGACTGTTTTGTCCTCAGGCCCCAGTGTCCACGTGCACACACTGCCTCTGGACCTGCAGCTTCCGAGCAGTGCAAGAGAAACACAAGCAACACCCTGGGGCCTTCTCGAATGAACGGTGCTCCATCGAGGTCCTGCTGGCTGGCAGTGGCCTAGGCCAGCAAAGGCCCTAGGGAGGCCACGCTGAGGCTGGGATGGTTCCTGACCTAGCAGTGCCCAGGGCAAGCCTGGGACTGGAGGCCAGGCTGCAGGCTCATTCCAGCTTGGGCCTGGTGCAGAGAGCCTTCAGCTAAGACTTCCATGGGGAATGGTATGCGTAGTGATTTTTGCCTGCAATCCTCGTTCCTAACTCTCGCCAAACAGCCTGTTAGCCCACACTTGCTAGACGTGTGTTCCTGAGGCAGTTGGACAATAGGGCAAGTGGAGGCTCACCCAGCATGGGACGCCTGCCTTGAACATTGCCCTGGGTGCAAAGAGGATTCCCTGCACCTCTGGCACTGGGGAGAGCATTTCTGCACACAGGAGACACTTGGCAAACACAGTTTCTCCCCTCGGAAAGTACTGTGAGAAAGAGTCGCCATCCCGGATGCATGGCACTCTCCCTTCGAAGCCCTCCATGCAGCAGGCTTTCATGGACTCGGCTGCAGGCTTTGGTAGCTGGAGACACTGCAGCTCCTCTGGAGGCTCAGGGGCAATTGGCACACCCCTCCAAGGAAATGAGGCTAGTGTGATGAGCTCTTTCCAAAGAATGGCAAGCAGCCTGCTCCTTTCAATGAGACACACGTGTGGGGAGAGATGCTTGGCAGCAGAGAAGAAGCAAGAGGGCAGCCAGGGAGGGATTTGCACACAGCTTGAAGTCCCCAGACCTCCTGATTCGAAACCAGGGAATGCCAGCTCTGCCTGTCAGGCCCCATTCCCTAGTGGGCACCCAGATTCAGGATCTGCCCTTTCCCAGCTATGAAACCACACCCAGGCTGCACCCTGAGCCCTGCCAAGTTGGAACTTTGCTCGCCAGGTGGGCTGAATGGCATGACTGTGTCAGGGGAAAGAAGGACCTAGGAGGCCTTCCGGGAGCTGCCACGACATAGCAGTGCTCAGGAAAAGGCAGTCTCCTTTCTGTAGGCCGGATGCACACTGGAGTTTCCGCTTGAGGCAAGGAAGCTCAGCTAGGTGATCCCTGGCTGAAGGCAAAGCAGAGAGTTTTTCAGTGGAGCGCTGGCCCCATCTGCTGGCCGACAAGCATGGGAGGAGAAACCTCGCTGCAAATGAGTTCCTGAAGTGCTTTCCAAGCAGGAGGCAGCATGGCTCCAATAGTTTAGAAAGTCCTGCTTAGGACTACCCTCTGGCAACAGGGTGGGTGCCAAGGGCATGTGGGTTGGAGGGTGCTCAGAAGTCGCAGGGGAGGCTTTGGGCACCCGGTGCTCTCTGATGGAAAACACTGCAGGCCCGAGCATCCATGAATTCCTGCAAGGCTTTGGAGTGGGAAAGCTGTGCTTAGCAGAAGGCTCCCTGCCAAGTGCTGCAGGCCTTTGTGGATGCTGAAGCAGCAGCTGCCTTGAGGCTGCTGGTCCAGGGGCGTGTGTGCCCAGGTCCGGAGTGCTGTAGGAGGAGCTCCTAGCAAGGGGCGAGCAAGCACCTTGTTTCCTTGGCATAGACTGGCCTGTGCACCCTGAGGCCTGCAGACGTGCAGACAGCGCAGGCAGCAAGGGCTTGTGGCAGGCAGATAAGGGGCAGCAGGCGTCTCACTTGAAAGTGGGCTCATGACTCTCTTGTTCTCCGGCCCCTGTGGCCGTGTGCAAGCACAGCCTCTGGACCTGCAGCTTCTGAGCAGTGCAAGAGACACACAGGAAACCCCCAGGTGCCTTCTCTAGTGAACGGTGTTCCATCAAGGTCCTGCTTGCTGGCAGGGGCCTAGGCCAGCACAGGTCCTAGGGAGGCCAGGCTGAGGCTGGGATGGGTCCCGACCTAGCAGTGCTCAGGGCAAGCCTGGGACTGGAGGCCAGGCTGCAGGCTCATTCCAGCTTGGGCCTGGTGCAGAAAGCCTTCAGCTAGGACTTCCATGGGGTATAGTCAGCACAGTGGTTTTTGCCTGAAATCCATGTTCCTCACTCGGAGCCCCCTGCCTTTCAGCACACACTCCCTAGAAGTGTGTTCCTGAGGCAGTTGGACAGTTGGGGAAGTGGAGGCTCTCCCAGCATGGGAGGTCTGCCTAGAACCTTGCTCTGGCTGCAAAGAGGATTCCCTGCACCTCTGGCGCTGGGGTGAGATTTTCTGCACACAGGAGACACTTGGCACACACAGTGTTTCCCCATGGAAAGCACTGTGAGGAAGAATCTCTGCCAGGGATGCATGGCACTCTCCCATCGAAGCCCTCCATGCAGCAAGCTGTCATGGACTCGAGTGCAGGCCTTGGTGGCTGGAGAGACTGCAGCTCCTCTGGAGGCTCCGGGGCAATTGGCACACCCCTCCAAGGAAATGAGGCTTGTGGGATGAGCACTTGGCAAAGAATTGCAAGCAGCCTGCTCCTTTTGATGAGACACATGTGTGGGGAGAGAGACTTGACAGCAGAGAAGAAGCAAGAGGGCAATGAGGGATTGGATTTGCATGCAGCTTGGAGGCTCCATATCTCCTGCTTCGCAAGCAGGGAGTGCCAGGTCTGCCCATCATGCTCCATTACCAGCTGGGCACCCAGTTTCAGGATCTGCCCTTTCCCAGCCATGAAACCACACCCAGGCTGCACCCTGAGCCCTGCCAAGGGGGACCCTTGCCCGCCAGGTGGGCTGAATTGCATGACTGTGTCAGGGGAGAGAAGGCCCTAGGAGGCCTTCAGGGAACTGCCTCAACATAGCCCCGCTCAGGAAAGGCACTCCTCTTTCTGTGACCGGATGCACAATGGAGTATCTGCTTGAGGCAAAGAAGCTCAGCTAGGCGATCCCTGGCTGAAGGCAAAGCAGAGAGTTTTTCGGTGGAGCGCTGGCACCATCTGCCGGCCGACAAGCATGGAAGGAGAATCCTCACTCCAAATGAGGTCCTGAGGAGCTTTCCAAGCAGCAGGCAGGCTGCCTCCAGAAGCTTAGAGAGTCCTGCTTCGGACTATCCTCCGGCAACAGAGTGGGTGCCAAGGGCATGTGGGTTGGAGGGTGCTCGGAAGCTGCAGGGGAGGTTTTCAGCATCCAGTGCTCTCCGATGGAACACACTGCAGGCGCGAGCATCCATGAACTCCTGCAAGGCTTTGGAGTGGGAAAGCTGTGCTTAGCAGAGGGCTCCCTGCCAAATGCTGCAGGCCTATGTGGATGGCGAAGCTGCAGCTGTCTTGCAGTCTGCTTGTCCAGAGGTGCGTGTGCCCTGGTCCAGAGTGCTGTAGGAGGAGCTCCTAGCAACGGGAGAGCAAGCACCTTGTTTCCTTGGCATAGAATGGCCTGTGCACACAGAGGCCTGTCAGCAGTGAAGACAACGCAGGCAGCAAGAGGGGTGGCAGGCAGCTAAGTGGCGGCAGGCGTCCTGCTTGAAAGTGGGGTCATGACTGTTTTGTCCTCAGGCCCCAGTGTCCACGTGCACACACTGCCTCTGGACCTGCAGCTTCCGAGCAGTGCAAGAGAAACACAAGCAACACCCTGGGGCCTTCTCGAATGAACGGTGCTCCATCGAGGTCCTGCTGGCTGGCAGTGGCCTAGGCCAGCAAAGGCCCTAGGGAGGCCACGCTGAGGCTGGGATGGTTCCTGACCTAGCAGTGCCCAGGGCAAGCCTGGGACTGGAGGCCAGGCTGCAGGCTCATTCCAGCTTGGGCCTGGTGCAGAGAGCCTTCAGCTAAGACTTCCATGGGGAATGGTATGCGTAGTGATTTTTGCCTGCAATCCTCGTTCCTAACTCTCGCCAAACAGCCTGTTAGCCCACACTTGCTAGACGTGTGTTCCTGAGGCAGTTGGACAATAGGGCAAGTGGAGGCTCACCCAGCATGGGACGCCTGCCTTGAACATTGCCCTGGGTGCAAAGAGGATTCCCTGCACCTCTGGCACTGGGGAGAGCATTTCTGCACACAGGAGACACTTGGCAAACACAGTTTCTCCCCTCGGAAAGTACTGTGAGAAAGAGTCGCCATCCCGGATGCATGGCACTCTCCCTTCGAAGCCCTCCATGCAGCAGGCTTTCATGGACTCGGCTGCAGGCTTTGGTAGCTGGAGACACTGCAGCTCCTCTGGAGGCTCAGGGGCAATTGGCACACCCCTCCAAGGAAATGAGGCTAGTGTGATGAGCTCTTTCCAAAGAATGGCAAGCAGCCTGCTCCTTTCAATGAGACACACGTGTGGGGAGAGATGCTTGGCAGCAGAGAAGAAGCAAGAGGGCAGCCAGGGAGGGATTTGCACACAGCTTGAAGTCCCCAGACCTCCTGATTCGAAACCAGGGAATGCCAGCTCTGCCTGTCAGGCCCCATTCCCTAGTGGGCACCCAGATTCAGGATCTGCCCTTTCCCAGCTATGAAACCACACCCAGGCTGCACCCTGAGCCCTGCCAAGTTGGAACTTTGCTCGCCAGGTGGGCTGAATGGCATGACTGTGTCAGGGGAAAGAAGGACCTAGGAGGCCTTCCGGGAGCTGCCACGACATAGCAGTGCTCAGGAAAAGGCAGTCTCCTTTCTGTAGGCCGGATGCACACTGGAGTTTCCGCTTGAGGCAAGGAAGCTCAGCTAGGTGATCCCTGGCTGAAGGCAAAGCAGAGAGTTTTTCAGTGGAGCGCTGGCCCCATCTGCTGGCCGACAAGCATGGGAGGAGAAACCTCGCTGCAAATGAGTTCCTGAAGTGCTTTCCAAGCAGGAGGCAGCATGGCTCCAATAGTTTAGAAAGTCCTGCTTAGGACTACCCTCTGGCAACAGGGTGGGTGCCAAGGGCATGTGGGTTGGAGGGTGCTCAGAAGTCGCAGGGGAGGCTTTGGGCACCCGGTGCTCTCTGATGGAAAACACTGCAGGCCCGAGCATCCATGAATTCCTGCAAGGCTTTGGAGTGGGAAAGCTGTGCTTAGCAGAAGGCTCCCTGCCAAGTGCTGCAGGCCTTTGTGGATGCTGAAGCAGCAGCTGCCTTGAGGCTGCTGGTCCAGGGGCGTGTGTGCCCAGGTCCGGAGTGCTGTAGGAGGAGCTCCTAGCAAGGGGCGAGCAAGCACCTTGTTTCCTTGGCATAGACTGGCCTGTGCACCCTGAGGCCTGCAGACGTGCAGACAGCGCAGGCAGCAAGGGCTTGTGGCAGGCAGATAAGGGGCAGCAGGCGTCTCACTTGAAAGTGGGCTCATGACTCTCTTGTTCTCCGGCCCCTGTGGCCGTGTGCAAGCACAGCCTCTGGACCTGCAGCTTCTGAGCAGTGCAAGAGACACACAGGAAACCCCCAGGTGCCTTCTCTAGTGAACGGTGTTCCATCAAGGTCCTGCTTGCTGGCAGGGGCCTAGGCCAGCACAGGTCCTAGGGAGGCCAGGCTGAGGCTGGGATGGGTCCCGACCTAGCAGTGCTCAGGGCAAGCCTGGGACTGGAGGCCAGGCTGCAGGCTCATTCCAGCTTGGGCCTGGTGCAGAAAGCCTTCAGCTAGGACTTCCATGGGGTATAGTCAGCACAGTGGTTTTTGCCTGAAATCCATGTTCCTCACTCGGAGCCCCCTGCCTTTCAGCACACACTCCCTAGAAGTGTGTTCCTGAGGCAGTTGGACAGTTGGGGAAGTGGAGGCTCTCCCAGCATGGGAGGTCTGCCTAGAACCTTGCTCTGGCTGCAAAGAGGATTCCCTGCACCTCTGGCGCTGGGGTGAGATTTTCTGCACACAGGAGACACTTGGCACACACAGTGTTTCCCCATGGAAAGCACTGTGAGGAAGAATCTCTGCCAGGGATGCATGGCACTCTCCCATCGAAGCCCTCCATGCAGCAAGCTGTCATGGACTCGAGTGCAGGCCTTGGTGGCTGGAGAGACTGCAGCTCCTCTGGAGGCTCCGGGGCAATTGGCACACCCCTCCAAGGAAATGAGGCTTGTGGGATGAGCACTTTGCAAAGAATTGCAAGCAGCCTGCTCCTTTTGATGAGACACATGTGTGGGGAGAGAGACTTGACAGCAGAGAAGAAGCAAGAGGGCAATGAGGGATTGGATTTGCATGCAGCTTGGAGGCTCCATATCTCCTGCTTCGCAAGCAGGGAGTGCCAGGTCTGCCCATCATGCTCCATTACCAGCTGGGCACCCAGTTTCAGGATCTGCCCTTTCCCAGCCATGAAACCACACCCAGGCTGCACCCTGAGCCCTGCCAAGGGGGACCCTTGCCCGCCAGGTGGGCTGAATTGCATGACTGTGTCAGGGGAGAGAAGGCCCTAGGAGGCCTTCAGGGAACTGCCTCAACATAGCCCCGCTCAGGAAAGGCACTCCTCTTTCTGTGACCGGATGCACAATGGAGTATCTGCTTGAGGCAAAGAAGCTCAGCTAGGCGATCCCTGGCTGAAGGCAAAGCAGAGAGTTTTTCGGTGGAGCGCTGGCACCATCTGCCGGCCGACAAGCATGGAAGGAGAATCCTCACTCCAAATGAGGTCCTGAGGAGCTTTCCAAGCAGCAGGCAGGCTGCCTCCAGAAGCTTAGAGAGTCCTGCTTCGGACTATCCTCCGGCAACAGAGTGGGTGCCAAGGGCATGTGGGTTGGAGGGTGCTCGGAAGCTGCAGGGGAGGTTTTCAGCATCCAGTGCTCTCCGATGGAACACACTGCAGGCGCGAGCATCCATGAACTCCTGCAAGGCTTTGGAGTGGGAAAGCTGTGCTTAGCAGAGGGCTCCCTGCCAAATGCTGCAGGCCTATGTGGATGGCGAAGCTGCAGCTGTCTTGCAGTCTGCTTGTCCAGAGGTGCGTGTGCCCTGGTCCAGAGTGCTGTAGGAGGAGCTCCTAGCAACGGGAGAGCAAGCACCTTGTTTCCTTGGCATAGAATGGCCTGTGCACACAGAGGCCTGTCAGCAGTGAAGACAACGCAGGCAGCAAGAGGGGTGGCAGGCAGCTAAGTGGCGGCAGGCGTCCTGCTTGAAAGTGGGGTCATGACTGTTTTGTCCTCAGGCCCCAGTGTCCACGTGCACACACTGCCTCTGGACCTGCAGCTTCCGAGCAGTGCAAGAGAAACACAAGCAACACCCTGGGGCCTTCTCGAATGAACGGTGCTCCATCGAGGTCCTGCTGGCTGGCAGTGGCCTAGGCCAGCAAAGGCCCTAGGGAGGCCACGCTGAGGCTGGGATGGTTCCTGACCTAGCAGTGCCCAGGGCAAGCCTGGGACTGGAGGCCAGGCTGCAGGCTCATTCCAGCTTGGGCCTGGTGCAGAGAGCCTTCAGCTAAGACTTCCATGGGGAATGGTATGCGTAGTGATTTTTGCCTGCAATCCTCGTTCCTAACTCTCGCCAAACAGCCTGTTAGCCCACACTTGCTAGACGTGTGTTCCTGAGGCAGTTGGACAATAGGGCAAGTGGAGGCTCACCCAGCATGGGACGCCTGCCTTGAACATTGCCCTGGGTGCAAAGAGGATTCCCTGCACCTCTGGCACTGGGGAGAGCATTTCTGCACACAGGAGACACTTGGCAAACACAGTTTCTCCCCTCGGAAAGTACTGTGAGAAAGAGTCGCCATCCCGGATGCATGGCACTCTCCCTTCGAAGCCCTCCATGCAGCAGGCTTTCATGGACTCGGCTGCAGGCTTTGGTAGCTGGAGACACTGCAGCTCCTCTGGAGGCTCAGGGGCAATTGGCACACCCCTCCAAGGAAATGAGGCTAGTGTGATGAGCTCTTTCCAAAGAATGGCAAGCAGCCTGCTCCTTTCAATGAGACACACGTGTGGGGAGAGATGCTTGGCAGCAGAGAAGAAGCAAGAGGGCAGCCAGGGAGGGATTTGCACACAGCTTGAAGTCCCCAGACCTCCTGATTCGAAACCAGGGAATGCCAGCTCTGCCTGTCAGGCCCCATTCCCTAGTGGGCACCCAGATTCAGGATCTGCCCTTTCCCAGCTATGAAACCACACCCAGGCTGCACCCTGAGCCCTGCCAAGTTGGAACTTTGCTCGCCAGGTGGGCTGAATGGCATGACTGTGTCAGGGGAAAGAAGGACCTAGGAGGCCTTCCGGGAGCTGCCACGACATAGCAGTGCTCAGGAAAAGGCAGTCTCCTTTCTGTAGGCCGGATGCACACTGGAGTTTCCGCTTGAGGCAAGGAAGCTCAGCTAGGTGATCCCTGGCTGAAGGCAAAGCAGAGAGTTTTTCAGTGGAGCGCTGGCCCCATCTGCTGGCCGACAAGCATGGGAGGAGAAACCTCGCTGCAAATGAGTTCCTGAAGTGCTTTCCAAGCAGGAGGCAGCATGGCTCCAATAGTTTAGAAAGTCCTGCTTAGGACTACCCTCTGGCAACAGGGTGGGTGCCAAGGGCATGTGGGTTGGAGGGTGCTCAGAAGTCGCAGGGGAGGCTTTGGGCACCCGGTGCTCTCTGATGGAAAACACTGCAGGCCCGAGCATCCATGAATTCCTGCAAGGCTTTGGAGTGGGAAAGCTGTGCTTAGCAGAAGGCTCCCTGCCAAGTGCTGCAGGCCTTTGTGGATGCTGAAGCAGCAGCTGCCTTGAGGCTGCTGGTCCAGGGGCGTGTGTGCCCAGGTCCGGAGTGCTGTAGGAGGAGCTCCTAGCAAGGGGCGAGCAAGCACCTTGTTTCCTTGGCATAGACTGGCCTGTGCACCCTGAGGCCTGCAGACGTGCAGACAGCGCAGGCAGCAAGGGCTTGTGGCAGGCAGATAAGGGGCAGCAGGCGTCTCACTTGAAAGTGGGCTCATGACTCTCTTGTTCTCCGGCCCCTGTGGCTGTGTGCAAGCACAGCCTCTGGACCTGCAGCTTCTGAGCAGTGCAAGAGACACACAGGAAACCCCCAGGTGCCTTCTCTAGTGAACGGTGTTCCATCAAGGTCCTGCTTGCTGGCAGGGGCCTAGGCCAGCACAGGTCCTAGGGAGGCCAGGCTGAGGCTGGGATGGGTCCCGACCTAGCAGTGCTCAGGGCAAGCCTGGGACTGGAGGCCAGGCTGCAGGCTCATTCCAGCTTGGGCCTGGTGCAGAAAGCCTTCAGCTAGGACTTCCATGGGGTATAGTCAGCACAGTGGTTTTTGCCTGAAATCCATGTTCCTCACTCGGAGCCCCCTGCCTTTCAGCACACACTCCCTAGAAGTGTGTTCCTGAGGCAGTTGGACAGTTGGGGAAGTGGAGGCTCTCCCAGCATGGGAGGTCTGCCTAGAACCTTGCTCTGGCTGCAAAGAGGATTCCCTGCACCTCTGGCGCTGCGGTGAGATTTTCTGCACACAGGAGACACTTGGCACACACAGTGTTTCCCCATGGAAAGCACTGTGAGGAAGAATCTCTGCCAGGGATGCATGGCACTCTCCCATCGAAGCCCTCCATGCAGCAAGCTGTCATGGACTCGAGTGCAGGCCTTGGTGGCTGGAGAGACTGCAGCTCCTCTGGAGGCTCCGGGGCAATTGGCACACCCCTCCAAGGAAATGAGGCTTGTGGGATGAGCACTTTGCAAAGAATTGCAAGCAGCCTGCTCCTTTTGATGAGACACATGTGTGGGGAGAGAGACTTGACAGCAGAGAAGAAGCAAGAGGGCAATGAGGGATTGGATTTGCATGCAGCTTGGAGGCTCCATATCTCCTGCTTCGCAAGCAGGGAGTGCCAGGTCTGCCCATCATGCTCCATTACCAGCTGGGCACCCAGTTTCAGGATCTGCCCTTTCCCAGCCATGAAACCACACCCAGGCTGCACCCTGAGCCCTGCCAAGGGGGACCCTTGCCCGCCAGGTGGGCTGAATTGCATGACTGTGTCAGGGGAGAGAAGGCCCTAGGAGGCCTTCAGGGAACTGCCTCAACATAGCCCCGCTCAGGAAAGGCACTCCTCTTTCTGTGACCGGATGCACAATGGAGTATCTGCTTGAGGCAAAGAAGCTCAGCTAGGCGATCCCTGGCTGAAGGCAAAGCAGAGAGTTTTTCGGTGGAGCGCTGGCACCATCTGCCGGCCGACAAGCATGGAAGGAGAATCCTCACTCCAAATGAGGTCCTGAGGAGCTTTCCAAGCAGCAGGCAGGCTGCCTCCAGAAGCTTAGAGAGTCCTGCTTCGGACTATCCTCCGGCAACAGAGTGGGTGCCAAGGGCATGTGGGTTGGAGGGTGCTCGGAAGCTGCAGGGGAGGTTTTCAGCATCCAGTGCTCTCCGATGGAACACACTGCAGGCGCGAGCATCCATGAACTCCTGCAAGGCTTTGGAGTGGGAAAGCTGTGCTTAGCAGAGGGCTCCCTGCCAAATGCTGCAGGCCTATGTGGATGGCGAAGCTGCAGCTGTCTTGCAGTCTGCTTGTCCAGAGGTGCGTGTGCCCTGGTCCAGAGTGCTGTAGGAGGAGCTCCTAGCAACGGGAGAGCAAGCACCTTGTTTCCTTGGCATAGAATGGCCTGTGCACACAGAGGCCTGTCAGCAGTGAAGACAACGCAGGCAGCAAGAGGGGTGGCAGGCAGCTAAGTGGCGGCAGGCGTCCTGCTTGAAAGTGGGGTCATGACTGTTTTGTCCTCAGGCCCCAGTGTCCACGTGCACACACTGCCTCTGGACCTGCAGCTTCCGAGCAGTGCAAGAGAAACACAAGCAACACCCTGGGGCCTTCTCGAATGAACGGTGCTCCATCGAGGTCCTGCTGGCTGGCAGTGGCCTAGGCCAGCAAAGGCCCTAGGGAGGCCACGCTGAGGCTGGGATGGTTCCTGACCTAGCAGTGCCCAGGGCAAGCCTGGGACTGGAGGCCAGGCTGCAGGCTCATTCCAGCTTGGGCCTGGTGCAGAGAGCCTTCAGCTAAGACTTCCATGGGGAATGGTATGCGTAGTGATTTTTGCCTGCAATCCTCGTTCCTAACTCTCGCCAAACAGCCTGTTAGCCCACACTTGCTAGACGTGTGTTCCTGAGGCAGTTGGACAATAGGGCAAGTGGAGGCTCACCCAGCATGGGACGCCTGCCTTGAACATTGCCCTGGGTGCAAAGAGGATTCCCTGCACCTCTGGCACTGGGGAGAGCATTTCTGCACACAGGAGACACTTGGCAAACACAGTTTCTCCCCTCGGAAAGTACTGTGAGAAAGAGTCGCCATCCCGGATGCATGGCACTCTCCCTTCGAAGCCCTCCATGCAGCAGGCTTTCATGGACTCGGCTGCAGGCTTTGGTAGCTGGAGACACTGCAGCTCCTCTGGAGGCTCAGGGGCAATTGGCACACCCCTCCAAGGAAATGAGGCTAGTGTGATGAGCTCTTTCCAAAGAATGGCAAGCAGCCTGCTCCTTTCAATGAGACACACGTGTGGGGAGAGATGCTTGGCAGCAGAGAAGAAGCAAGAGGGCAGCCAGGGAGGGATTTGCACACAGCTTGAAGTCCCCAGACCTCCTGATTCGAAACCAGGGAATGCCAGCTCTGCCTGTCAGGCCCCATTCCCTAGTGGGCACCCAGATTCAGGATCTGCCCTTTCCCAGCTATGAAACCACACCCAGGCTGCACCCTGAGCCCTGCCAAGTTGGAACTTTGCTCGCCAGGTGGGCTGAATGGCATGACTGTGTCAGGGGAAAGAAGGACCTAGGAGGCCTTCCGGGAGCTGCCACGACATAGCAGTGCTCAGGAAAAGGCAGTCTCCTTTCTGTAGGCCGGATGCACACTGGAGTTTCCGCTTGAGGCAAGGAAGCTCAGCTAGGTGATCCCTGGCTGAAGGCAAAGCAGAGAGTTTTTCAGTGGAGCGCTGGCCCCATCTGCTGGCCGACAAGCATGGGAGGAGAAACCTCGCTGCAAATGAGTTCCTGAAGTGCTTTCCAAGCAGGAGGCAGCATGGCTGCAATAGTTTAGAAAGTCCTGCTTAGGACTACCCTCTGGCAACAGGGTGGGTGCCAAGGGCATGTGGGTTGGAGGGTGCTCAGAAGTCACAGGGGAGGCTTTGGGCACCCGGTGCTCTCTGATGGAAAACACTGCAGGCCCGAGCATCCATGAATTCCTGCAAGGCTTTGGAGTGGGAAAGCTGTGCTTAGCAGAAGGCTCCCTGCCAAGTGCTGCAGGCCTTTGTGGATGCTGAAGCAGCAGCTGCCTTGAGGCTGCTGGTCCAGGGGCGTGTGTGCCCAGGTCCGGAGTGCTGTAGGAGGAGCTCCTAGCAAGGGGCGAGCAAGCACCTTGTTTCCTTGGCATAGACTGGCCTGTGCACCCTGAGGCCTGCAGACGTGCAGACAGCGCAGGCAGCAAGGGCTTGTGGCAGGCAGATAAGGGGCAGCAGGCGTCTCACTTGAAAGTGGGCTCATGACTCTCTTGTTCTCCGGCCCCTGTGGCCGTGTGCAAGCACAGCCTCTGGACCTGCAGCTTCTGAGCAGTGCAAGAGACACACAGGAAACACCCAGGTGCCTTCTCTAGTGAACGGTGTTCCATCAAGGTCCTGCTTGCTGGCAGGGGCCTAGGCCAGCACAGGTCCTAGGGAGGCCAGGCTGAGGCTGGGATGGGTCCCGACCTAGCAGTGCTCAGGGCAAGCCTGGGACTGGAGGCCAGGCTGCAGGCTCATTCCAGCTTGGGCCTGGTGCAGAAAGCCTTCAGCTAGGACTTCCATGGGGTATAGTCAGCACAGTGGTTTTTGCCTGAAATCCATGTTCCTCACTCGGAGCCCCCTGCCTTTCAGCACACACTCCCTAGAAGTGTGTTCCTGAGGCAGTTGGACAGTTGGGGAAGTGGAGGCTCTCCCAGCATGGGAGGTCTGCCTAGAACCTTGCTCTGGCTGCAAAGAGGATTCCCTGCACCTCTGGCGCTGCGGTGAGAATTTCTGCACACAGGAGACACTTGGCACACACAGTGTTTCCCCATGGAAAGCACTGTGAGGAAGAATCTCTGCCAGGGATGCATGGCACTCTCCCATCGAAGCCCTCCATGCAGCAAGCTGTCATGGACTCGAGTGCAGGCCTTGGTGGCTGGAGAGACTGCAGCTCCTCTGGAGGCTCCGGGGCAATTGGCACACCCCTCCAAGGAAATGAGGCTTGTGGGATGAGCACTTTGCAAAGAATTGCAAGCAGCCTGCTCCTTTTGATGAGACACATGTGTGGGGAGAGAGACTTGACAGCAGAGAAGAAGCAAGAGGGCAATGAGGGATTGGATTTGCATGCAGCTTGGAGGCTCCATATCTCCTGCTTCGCAAGCAGGGAGTGCCAGGTCTGCCCATCATGCTCCATTACCAGCTGGGCACCCAGTTTCAGGATCTGCCCTTTCCCAGCCATGAAACCACACCCAGGCTGCACCCTGAGCCCTGCCAAGGGGGACCCTTGCCCGCCAGGTGGGCTGAATTGCATGACTGTGTCAGGGGAGAGAAGGCCCTAGGAGGCCTTCAGGGAACTGCCTCAACATAGCCCCGCTCAGGAAAGGCACTCCTCTTTCTGTGACCGGATGCACAATGGAGTATCTGCTTGAGGCAAAGAAGCTCAGCTAGGCGATCCCTGGCTGAAGGCAAAGCAGAGAGTTTTTCGGTGGAGCGCTGGCACCATCTGCCGGCCGACAAGCATGGAAGGAGAATCCTCACTCCAAATGAGGTCCTGAGGAGCTTTCCAAGCAGCAGGCAGGCTGCCTCCAGAAGCTTAGAGAGTCCTGCTTCGGACTATCCTCCGGCAACAGAGTGGGTGCCAAGGGCATGTGGGTTGGAGGGTGCTCGGAAGCTGCAGGGGAGGTTTTCAGCATCCAGTGCTCTCCGATGGAACACACTGCAGGCGCGAGCATCCATGAACTCCTGCAAGGCTTTGGAGTGGGAAAGCTGTGCTTAGCAGAGGGCTCCCTGCCAAATGCTGCAGGCCTATGTGGATGGTGAAGCTGCAGCTGTCTTGCAGTCTGCTTGTCCAGAGGTGCGTGTGCCCTGGTCCAGAGTGCTGTAGGAGGAGCTCCTAGCAACGGGAGAGCAAGCACCTTGTTTCCTTGGCATAGAATGGCCTGTGCACACAGAGGCCTGTCAGCAGTGAAGACAACGCAGGCAGCAAGAGGGGTGGCAGGCAGCTAAGTGGCGGCAGGCGTCCTGCTTGAAAGTGGGGTCATGACTGTTTTGTCCTCAGGCCCCAGTGTCCACGTGCACACACTGCCTCTGGACCTGCAGCTTCCGAGCAGTGCAAGAGAAACACAAGCAACACCCTGGGGCCTTCTCGAATGAACGGTGCTCCATCGAGGTCCTGCTGGCTGGCAGTGGCCTAGGCCAGCAAAGGCCCTAGGGAGGCCACGCTGAGGCTGGGATGGTTCCTGACCTAGCAGTGCCCAGGGCAAGCCTGGGACTGGAGGCCAGGCTGCAGGCTCATTCCAGCTTGGGCCTGGTGCAGAGAGCCTTCAGCTAAGACTTCCATGGGGAATGGTATGCGTAGTGATTTTTGCCTGCAATCCTCGTTCCTAACTCTCGCCAAACAGCCTGTTAGCCCACACTTGCTAGACGTGTGTTCCTGAGGCAGTTGGACAATAGGGCAAGTGGAGGCTCACCCAGCATGGGACGCCTGCCTTGAACATTGCCCTGGGTGCAAAGAGGATTCCCTGCACCTCTGGCACTGGGGAGAGCATTTCTGCACACAGGAGACACTTGGCAAACACAGTTTCTCCCCTCGGAAAGTACTGTGAGAAAGAGTCGCCATCCCGGATGCATGGCACTCTCCCTTCGAAGCCCTCCATGCAGCAGGCTTTCATGGACTCGGCTGCAGGCTTTGGTAGCTGGAGACACTGCAGCTCCTCTGGAGGCTCAGGGGCAATTGGCACACCCCTCCAAGGAAATGAGGCTAGTGTGATGAGCTCTTTCCAAAGAATGGCAAGCAGCCTGCTCCTTTCAATGAGACACACGTGTGGGGAGAGATGCTTGGCAGCAGAGAAGAAGCAAGAGGGCAGCCAGGGAGGGATTTGCACACAGCTTGAAGTCCCCAGACCTCCTGATTCGAAACCAGGGAATGCCAGCTCTGCCTGTCAGGCCCCATTCCCTAGTGGGCACCCAGATTCAGGATCTGCCCTTTCCCAGCTATGAAACCACACCCAGGCTGCACCCTGAGCCCTGCCAAGTTGGAACTTTGCTCGCCAGGTGGGCTGAATGGCATGACTGTGTCAGGGGAAAGAAGGACCTAGGAGGCCTTCCGGGAGCTGCCACGACATAGCAGTGCTCAGGAAAAGGCAGTCTCCTTTCTGTAGGCCGGATGCACACTGGAGTTTCCGCTTGAGGCAAGGAAGCTCAGCTAGGTGATCCCTGGCTGAAGGCAAAGCAGAGAGTTTTTCAGTGGAGCGCTGGCCCCATCTGCTGGCCGACAAGCATGGGAGGAGAAACCTCGCTGCAAATGAGTTCCTGAAGTGCTTTCCAAGCAGGAGGCAGCATGGCTGCAATAGTTTAGAAAGTCCTGCTTAGGACTACCCTCTGGCAACAGGGTGGGTGCCAAGGGCATGTGGGTTGGAGGGTGCTCAGAAGTCACAGGGGAGGCTTTGGGCACCCGGTGCTCTCTGATGGAAAACACTGCAGGCCCGAGCATCCATGAATTCCTGCAAGGCTTTGGAGTGGGAAAGCTGTGCTTAGCAGAAGGCTCCCTGCCAAGTGCTGCAGGCCTTTGTGGATGCTGAAGCAGCAGCTGCCTTGAGGCTGCTGGTCCAGGGGCGTGTGTGCCCAGGTCCGGAGTGCTGTAGGAGGAGCTCCTAGCAAGGGGCGAGCAAGCACCTTGTTTCCTTGGCATAGACTGGCCTGTGCACCCTGAGGCCTGCAGACGTGCAGACAGCGCAGGCAGCAAGGGCTTGTGGCAGGCAGATAAGGGGCAGCAGGCGTCTCACTTGAAAGTGGGCTCATGACTCTCTTGTTCTCCGGCCCCTGTGGCCGTGTGCAAGCACAGCCTCTGGACCTGCAGCTTCTGAGCAGTGCAAGAGACACACAGGAAACACCCAGGTGCCTTCTCTAGTGAACGGTGTTCCATCAAGGTCCTGCTTGCTGGCAGGGGCCTAGGCCAGCACAGGTCCTAGGGAGGCCAGGCTGAGGCTGGGATGGGTCCCGACCTAGCAGTGCTCAGGGCAAGCCTGGGACTGGAGGCCAGGCTGCAGGCTCATTCCAGCTTGGGCCTGGTGCAGAAAGCCTTCAGCTAGGACTTCCATGGGGTATAGTCAGCACAGTGGTTTTTGCCTGAAATCCATGTTCCTCACTCGGAGCCCCCTGCCTTTCAGCACACACTCCCTAGAAGTGTGTTCCTGAGGCAGTTGGACAGTTGGGGAAGTGGAGGCTCTCCCAGCATGGGAGGTCTGCCTAGAACCTTGCTCTGGCTGCAAAGAGGATTCCCTGCACCTCTGGCGCTGCGGTGAGAATTTCTGCACACAGGAGACACTTGGCACACACAGTGTTTCCCCATGGAAAGCACTGTGAGGAAGAATCTCTGCCAGGGATGCATGGCACTCTCCCATCGAAGCCCTCCATGCAGCAAGCTGTCATGGACTCGAGTGCAGGCCTTGGTGGCTGGAGAGACTGCAGCTCCTCTGGAGGCTCCGGGGCAATTGGCACACCCCTCCAAGGAAATGAGGCTTGTGGGATGAGCACTTTGCAAAGAATTGCAAGCAGCCTGCTCCTTTTGATGAGACACATGTGTGGGGAGAGAGACTTGACAGCAGAGAAGAAGCAAGAGGGCAATGAGGGATTGGATTTGCATGCAGCTTGGAGGCTCCATATCTCCTGCTTCGCAAGCAGGGAGTGCCAGGTCTGCCCATCATGCTCCATTACCAGCTGGGCACCCAGTTTCAGGATCTGCCCTTTCCCAGCCATGAAACCACACCCAGGCTGCACCCTGAGCCCTGCCAAGGGGGACCCTTGCCCGCCAGGTGGGCTGAATTGCATGACTGTGTCAGGGGAGAGAAGGCCCTAGGAGGCCTTCAGGGAACTGCCTCAACATAGCCCCGCTCAGGAAAGGCACTCCTCTTTCTGTGACCGGATGCACAATGGAGTATCTGCTTGAGGCAAAGAAGCTCAGCTAGGCGATCCCTGGCTGAAGGCAAAGCAGAGAGTTTTTCGGTGGAGCGCTGGCACCATCTGCCGGCCGACAAGCATGGAAGGAGAATCCTCACTCCAAATGAGGTCCTGAGGAGCTTTCCAAGCAGCAGGCAGGCTGCCTCCAGAAGCTTAGAGAGTCCTGCTTCGGACTATCCTCCGGCAACAGAGTGGGTGCCAAGGGCATGTGGGTTGGAGGGTGCTCGGAAGCTGCAGGGGAGGTTTTCAGCATCCAGTGCTCTCCGATGGAACACACTGCAGGCGCGAGCATCCATGAACTCCTGCAAGGCTTTGGAGTGGGAAAGCTGTGCTTAGCAGAGGGCTCCCTGCCAAATGCTGCAGGCCTATGTGGATGGCGAAGCTGCAGCTGTCTTGCAGTCTGCTTGTCCAGAGGTGCGTGTGCCCTGGTCCAGAGTGCTGTAGGAGGAGCTCCTAGCAACGGGAGAGCAAGCACCTTGTTTCCTTGGCATAGAATGGCCTGTGCACACAGAGGCCTGTCAGCAGTGAAGACAACGCAGGCAGCAAGAGGGGTGGCAGGCAGCTAAGTGGCGGCAGGCGTCCTGCTTGAAAGTGGGGTCATGACTGTTTTGTCCTCAGGCCCCAGTGTCCACGTGCACACACTGCCTCTGGACCTGCAGCTTCCGAGCAGTGCAAGAGAAACACAAGCAACACCCTGGGGCCTTCTCGAATGAACGGTGCTCCATCGAGGTCCTGCTGGCTGGCAGTGGCCTAGGCCAGCAAAGGCCCTAGGGAGGCCACGCTGAGGCTGGGATGGTTCCTGACCTAGCAGTGCCCAGGGCAAGCCTGGGACTGGAGGCCAGGCTGCAGGCTCATTCCAGCTTGGGCCTGGTGCAGAGAGCCTTCAGCTAAGACTTCCATGGGGAATGGTATGCGTACTGATTTTTGCCTGCTATCCTCGTTCCTAACTCTCGCCAAACAGCCTGTTAGCCCACACTTGCTAGACGTGTGTTCCTGAGGCAGTTGGACAATAGGGCAAGTGGAGGCTCACCCAGCATGGGACGCCTGTCTTGAACATTGCCCTGAGTGCAAAGAGGATTCCCTGCACCTCTGGCACTGGGGAGAGCATTTCTGCACACAGGAGACACTTGGCAAACACAGTTTCTCCCCTCGGAAAGTACTGTGAGAAAGAGTCGCCATCCCGGATGCATGGCACTCTCCCTTCGAAGCCCTCCATGCAGCAGGCTTTCATGGACTCGGCTGCAGGCTTTGGTAGCTGGAGACACTGCAGCTCCTCTGGAGGCTCAGGGGCAATTGGCACACCCCTCCAAGGAAATGAGGCTAGTGTGATGAGCTCTTTCCAAAGAATGGCAAGCAGCCTGCTCCTTTCAATGAGACACACGTGTGGGGAGAGATGCTTGGCAGCAGAGAAGAAGCAAGAGGGCAGCCAGGGAGGGATTTGCACACAGCTTGAAGTCCCCAGACCTCCTGATTCGAAACCAGGGAATGCCAGCTCTGCCTGTCAGGCCCCATTCCCTAGTGGGCACCCAGATTCAGGATCTGCCCTTTCCCAGCTATGAAACCACACCCAGGCTGCACCCTGAGCCCTGCCAAGTTGGAACTTTGCTCGCCAGGTGGGCTGAATGGCATGACTGTGTCAGGGGAAAGAAGGACCTAGGAGGCCTTCCGGGAGCTGCCACGACATAGCAGTGCTCAGGAAAAGGCAGTCTCCTTTCTGTAGGCCGGATGCACACTGGAGTTTCCGCTTGAGGCAAGGAAGCTCAGCTAGGTGATCCCTGGCTGAAGGCAAAGCAGAGAGTTTTTCAGTGGAGCGCTGGCCCCATCTGCTGGCCGACAAGCATGGGAGGAGAAACCTCGCTGCAAATGAGTTCCTGAAGTGCTTTCCAAGCAGGAGGCAGCATGGCTCCAATAGTTTAGAAAGTCCTGCTTAGGACTACCCTCTGGCAACAGGGTGGGTGCCAAGGGCATGTGGGTTGGAGGGTGCTCAGAAGTCGCAGGGGAGGCTTTGGGCACCCGGTGCTCTCTGATGGAAAACACTGCAGGCCCGAGCATCCATGAATTCCTGCAAGGCTTTGGAGTGGGAAAGCTGTGCTTAGCAGAAGGCTCCCTGCCAAGTGCTGCAGGCCTTTGTGGATGCTGAAGCAGCAGCTGCCTTGAGGCTGCTGGTCCAGGGGCGTGTGTGCCCAGGTCCGGAGTGCTGTAGGAGGAGCTCCTAGCAAGGGGCGAGCAAGCACCTTGTTTCCTTGGCATAGACTGGCCTGTGCACCCTGAGGCCTGCAGACGTGCAGACAGCGCAGGCAGCAAGGGCTTGTGGCAGGCAGATAAGGGGCAGCAGGCGTCTCACTTGAAAGTGGGCTCATGACTCTCTTGTTCTCCGGCCCCTGTGGCCGTGTGCAAGCACAGCCTCTGGACCTGCAGCTTCTGAGCAGTGCAAGAGACACACAGGAAACACCCAGGTGCCTTCTCTAGTGAACGGTGTTCCATCAAGGTCCTGCTTGCTGGCAGGGGCCTAGGCCAGCACAGGTCCTAGGGAGGCCAGGCTGAGGCTGGGATGGGTCCCGACCTAGCAGTGCTCAGGGCAAGCCTGGGACTGGAGGCCAGGCTGCAGGCTCATTCCAGCTTGGGCCTGGTGCAGAAAGCCTTCAGCTAGGACTTCCATGGGGTATAGTCAGCACAGTGGTTTTTGCCTGAAATCCATGTTCCTCACTCGGAGCCCCCTGCCTTTCAGCACACACTCCCTAGAAGTGTGTTCCTGAGGCAGTTGGACAGTTGGGGAAGTGGAGGCTCTCCCAGCATGGGAGGTCTGCCTAGAACCTTGCTCTGGCTGCAAAGAGGATTCCCTGCACCTCTGGCGCTGCGGTGAGATTTTCTGCACACAGGAGACACTTGGCACACACAGTGTTTCCCCATGGAAAGCACTGTGAGGAAGAATCTCTGCCAGGGATGCATGGCACTCTCCCATCGAAGCCCTCCATGCAGCAAGCTGTCATGGACTCGAGTGCAGGCCTTGGTGGCTGGAGAGACTGCAGCTCCTCTGGAGGCTCCGGGGCAATTGGCACACCCCTCCAAGGAAATGAGGCTTGTGGGATGAGCACTTTGCAAAGAATTGCAAGCAGCCTGCTCCTTTTGATGAGACACATGTGTGGGGAGAGAGACTTGACAGCAGAGAAGAAGCAAGAGGGCAATGAGGGATTGGATTTGCATGCAGCTTGGAGGCTCCATATCTCCTGCTTCGCAAGCAGGGAGTGCCAGGTCTGCCCATCATGCTCCATTACCAGCTGGGCACCCAGTTTCAGGATCTGCCCTTTCCCAGCCATGAAACCACACCCAGGCTGCACCCTGAGCCCTGCCAAGGGGGACCCTTGCCCGCCAGGTGGGCTGAATTGCATGACTGTGTCAGGGGAGAGAAGGCCCTAGGAGGCCTTCAGGGAACTGCCTCAACATAGCCCCGCTCAGGAAAGGCACTCCTCTTTCTGTGACCGGATGCACAATGGAGTATCTGCTTGAGGCAAAGAAGCTCAGCTAGGCGATCCCTGGCTGAAGGCAAAGCAGAGAGTTTTTCGGTGGAGCGCTGGCACCATCTGCCGGCCGACAAGCATGGAAGGAGAATCCTCACTCCAAATGAGGTCCTGAGGAGCTTTCCAAGCAGCAGGCAGGCTGCCTCCAGAAGCTTAGAGAGTCCTGCTTCGGACTATCCTCCGGCAACAGAGTGGGTGCCAAGGGCATGTGGGTTGGAGGGTGCTCGGAAGCTGCAGGGGAGGTTTTCAGCATCCAGTGCTCTCCGATGGAACACACTGCAGGCGCGAGCATCCATGAACTCCTGCAAGGCTTTGGAGTGGGAAAGCTGTGCTTAGCAGAGGGCTCCCTGCCAAATGCTGCAGGCCTATGTGGATGGCGAAGCTGCAGCTGTCTTGCAGTCTGCTTGTCCAGAGGTGCGTGTGCCCTGGTCCAGAGTGCTGTAGGAGGAGCTCCTAGCAACGGGAGAGCAAGCACCTTGTTTCCTTGGCATAGAATGGCCTGTGCACACAGAGGCCTGTCAGCAGTGAAGACAACGCAGGCAGCAAGAGGGGTGGCAGGCAGCTAAGTGGCGGCAGGCGTCCTGCTTGAAAGTGGGGTCATGACTGTTTTGTCCTCAGGCCCCAGTGTCCACGTGCACACACTGCCTCTGGACCTGCAGCTTCCGAGCAGTGCAAGAGAAACACAAGCAACACCCTGGGGCCTTCTCGAATGAACGGTGCTCCATCGAGGTCCTGCTGGCTGGCAGTGGCCTAGGCCAGCAAAGGCCCTAGGGAGGCCACGCTGAGGCTGGGATGGTTCCTGACCTAGCAGTGCCCAGGGCAAGCCTGGGACTGGAGGCCAGGCTGCAGGCTCATTCCAGCTTGGGCCTGGTGCAGAGAGCCTTCAGCTAAGACTTCCATGGGGAATGGTATGCGTAGTGATTTTTGCCTGCAATCCTCGTTCCTAACTCTCGCCAAACAGCCTGTTAGCCCACACTTGCTAGACGTGTGTTCCTGAGGCAGTTGGACAATAGGGCAAGTGGAGGCTCACCCAGCATGGGACGCCTGCCTTGAACATTGCCCTGGGTGCAAAGAGGATTCCCTGCACCTCTGGCACTGGGGAGAGCATTTCTGCACACAGGAGACACTTGGCAAACACAGTTTCTCCCCTCGGAAAGTACTGTGAGAAAGAGTCGCCATCCCGGATGCATGGCACTCTCCCTTCGAAGCCCTCCATGCAGCAGGCTTTCATGGACTCGGCTGCAGGCTTTGGTAGCTGGAGACACTGCAGCTCCTCTGGAGGCTCAGGGGCAATTGGCACACCCCTCCAAGGAAATGAGGCTAGTGTGATGAGCTCTTTCCAAAGAATGGCAAGCAGCCTGCTCCTTTCAATGAGACACACGTGTGGGGAGAGATGCTTGGCAGCAGAGAAGAAGCAAGAGGGCAGCCAGGGAGGGATTTGCACACAGCTTGAAGTCCCCAGACCTCCTGATTCGAAACCAGGGAATGCCAGCTCTGCCTGTCAGGCCCCATTCCCTAGTGGGCACCCAGATTCAGGATCTGCCCTTTCCCAGCTATGAAACCACACCCAGGCTGCACCCTGAGCCCTGCCAAGTTGGAACTTTGCTCGCCAGGTGGGCTGAATGGCATGACTGTGTCAGGGGAAAGAAGGACCTAGGAGGCCTTCCGGGAACTGCCACGACATAGCAGTGCTCAGGAAAAGGCAGTCTCCTTTCTGTAGGCCGGATGCACACTGGAGTTTCCGCTTGAGGCAAGGAAGCTCAGCTAGGTGATCCCTGGCTGAAGGCAAAGCAGAGAGTTTTTCAGTGGAGCGCTGGCCCCATCTGCTGGCCGACAAGCATGGGAGGAGAAACCTCGCTGCAAATGAGTTCCTGAAGTGCTTTCCAAGCAGGAGGCAGCATGGCTCCAATAGTTTAGAAAGTCCTGCTTAGGACTACCCTCTGGCAACAGGGTGGGTGCCAAGGGCATGTGGGTTGGAGGGTGCTCAGAAGTCGCAGGGGAGGCTTTGGGCACCCGGTGCTCTCTGATGGAAAACACTGCAGGCCCGAGCATCCATGAATTCCTGCAAGGCTTTGGAGTGGGAAAGCTGTGCTTAGCAGAAGGCTCCCTGCCAAGTGCTGCAGGCCTTTGTGGATGCTGAAGCAGCAGCTGCCTTGAGGCTGCTGGTCCAGGGGCGTGTGTGCCCAGGTCCGGAGTGCTGTAGGAGGAGCTCCTAGCAAGGGGCGAGCAAGCACCTTGTTTCCTTGGCATAGACTGGCCTGTGCACCCTGAGGCCTGCAGACGTGCAGACAGCGCAGGCAGCAAGGGCTTGTGGCAGGCAGATAAGGGGCAGCAGGCGTCTCACTTGAAAGTGGGCTCATGACTCTCTTGTTCTCCGGCCCCTGTGGCCGTGTGCAAGCACAGCCTCTGGACCTGCAGCTTCTGAGCAGTGCAAGAGACACACAGGAAACACCCAGGTGCCTTCTCTAGTGAACGGTGTTCCATCAAGGTCCTGCTTGCTGGCAGGGGCCTAGGCCAGCACAGGTCCTAGGGAGGCCAGGCTGAGGCTGGGATGGGTCCCGACCTAGCAGTGCTCAGGGCAAGCCTGGGACTGGAGGCCAGGCTGCAGGCTCATTCCAGCTTGGGCCTGGTGCAGAAAGCCTTCAGCTAGGACTTCCATGGGGTATAGTCAGCACAGTGGTTTTTGCCTGAAATCCATGTTCCTCACTCGGAGCCCCCTGCCTTTCAGCACACACTCCCTAGAAGTGTGTTCCTGAGGCAGTTGGACAGTTGGGGAAGTGGAGGCTCTCCCAGCATGGGAGGTCTGCCTAGAACCTTGCTCTGGCTGCAAAGAGGATTCCCTGCACCTCTGGCACTGTGGTGAGATTTTCTGCACACAGGAGACACTTGGCACACACAGTGTTTCCCCATGGAAAGCACTGTGAGGAAGAATCTCTGCCAGGGATGCATGGCACTCTCCCATCGAAGCCCTCCATGCAGCAAGCTGTCATGGACTCGAGTGCAGGCCTTGGTGGCTGGAGAGACTGCAGCTCCTCTGGAGGCTCCGGGGCAATTGGCACACCCCTCCAAGGAAATGAGGCTTGTGGGATGAGCACTTTGCAAAGAATTGCAAGCAGCCTGCTCCTTTTGATGAGACACATGTGTGGGGAGAGAGACTTGACAGCAGAGAAGAAGCAAGAGGGCAATGAGGGATTGGATTTGCATGCAGCTTGGAGGCTCCATATCTCCTGCTTCGCAAGCAGGGAGTGCCAGGTCTGCCCATCATGCTCCATTACCAGCTGGGCACCCAGTTTCAGGATCTGCCCTTTCCCAGCCATGAAACCACACCCAGGCTGCACCCTGAGCCCTGCCAAGGGGGACCCTTGCCCGCCAGGTGGGCTGAATTGCATGACTGTGTCAGGGGAGAGAAGGCCCTAGGAGGCCTTCAGGGAACTGCCTCAACATAGCCCCGCTCAGGAAAGGCACTCCTCTTTCTGTGACCGGATGCACAATGGAGTATCTGCTTGAGGCAAAGAAGCTCAGCTAGGCGATCCCTGGCTGAAGGCAAAGCAGAGAGTTTTTCGGTGGAGCGCTGGCACCATCTGCCGGCCGACAAGCATGGAAGGAGAATCCTCACTCCAAATGAGGTCCTGAGGAGCTTTCCAAGCAGCAGGCAGGCTGCCTCCAGAAGCTTAGAGAGTCCTGCTTCGGACTATCCTCCGGCAACAGAGTGGGTGCCAAGGGCATGTGGGTTGGAGGGTGCTCGGAAGCTGCAGGGGAGGTTTTCAGCATCCAGTGCTCTCCGATGGAACACACTGCAGGCGCGAGCATCCATGAACTCCTGCAAGGCTTTGGAGTGGGAAAGCTGTGCTTAGCAGAGGGCTCCCTGCCAAATGCTGCAGGCCTATGTGGATGGCGAAGCTGCAGCTGTCTTGCAGTCTGCTTGTCCAGAGGTGCGTGTGCCCTGGTCCAGAGTGCTGTAGGAGGAGCTCCTAGCAACGGGAGAGCAAGCACCTTGTTTCCTTGGCATAGAATGGCCTGTGCACACAGAGGCCTGTCAGCAGTGAAGACAATGCAGGCAGCAAGAGGGGTGGCAGGCAGCTAAGTGGCGGCAGGCGTCCTGCTTGAAAGTGGGGTCATGACTGTTTTGTCCTCAGGCCCCAGTGTCCACGTGCACACACTGCCTCTGGACCTGCAGCTTCCGAGCAGTGCAAGAGAAACACAAGCAACACCCTGGGGCCTTCTCGAATGAACGGTGCTCCATCGAGGTCCTGCTGGCTGGCAGTGGCCTAGGCCAGCAAAGGCCCTAGGGAGGCCACGCTGAGGCTGGGATGGTTCCTGACCTAGCAGTGCCCAGGGCAAGCCTGGGACTGGAGGCCAGGCTGCAGGCTCATTCCAGCTTGGGCCTGGTGCAGAGAGCCTTCAGCTAAGACTTCCATGGGGAATGGTATGCGTAGTGATTTTTGCCTGCAATCCTCGTTCCTAACTCTCGCCAAACAGCCTGTTAGCCCACACTTGCTAGACGTGTGTTCCTGAGGCAGTTGGACAATAGGGCAAGTGGAGGCTCACCCAGCATGGGACGCCTGCCTTGAACATTGCCCTGGGTGCAAAGAGGATTCCCTGCACCTCTGGCACTGGGGAGAGCATTTCTGCACACAGGAGACACTTGGCAAACACAGTTTCTCCCCTCGGAAAGTACTGTGAGAAAGAGTCGCCATCCCGGATGCATGGCACTCTCCCTTCGAAGCCCTCCATGCAGCAGGCTTTCATGGACTCGGCTGCAGGCTTTGGTAGCTGGAGACACTGCAGCTCCTCTGGAGGCTCAGGGGCAATTGGCACACCCCTCCAAGGAAATGAGGCTAGTGTGATGAGCTCTTTCCAAAGAATGGCAAGCAGCCTGCTCCTTTCAATGAGACACACGTGTGGGGAGAGATGCTTGGCAGCAGAGAAGAAGCAAGAGGGCAGCCAGGGAGGGATTTGCACACAGCTTGAAGTCCCCAGACCTCCTGATTCGAAACCAGGGAATGCCAGCTCTGCCTGTCAGGCCCCATTCCCTAGTGGGCACCCAGATTCAGGATCTGCCCTTTCCCAGCTATGAAACCACACCCAGGCTGCACCCTGAGCCCTGCCAAGTTGGAACTTTGCTCGCCAGGTGGGCTGAATGGCATGACTGTGTCAGGGGAAAGAAGGACCTAGGAGGCCTTCCGGGAGCTGCCACGACATAGCAGTGCTCAGGAAAAGGCAGTCTCCTTTCTGTAGGCCGGATGCACACTGGAGTTTCCGCTTGAGGCAAGGAAGCTCAGCTAGGTGATCCCTGGCTGAAGGCAAAGCAGAGAGTTTTTCAGTGGAGCGCTGGCCCCATCTGCTGGCCGACAAGCATGGGAGGAGAAACCTCGCTGCAAATGAGTTCCTGAAGTGCTTTCCAAGCAGGAGGCAGCATGGCTCCAATAGTTTAGAAAGTCCTGCTTAGGACTACCCTCTGGCAACAGGGTGGGTGCCAAGGGCATGTGGGTTGGAGGGTGCTCAGAAGTCGCAGGGGAGGCTTTGGGCACCCGGTGCTCTCTGATGGAAAACACTGCAGGCCCGAGCATCCATGAATTCCTGCAAGGCTTTGGAGTGGGAAAGCTGTGCTTAGCAGAAGGCTCCCTGCCAAGTGCTGCAGGCCTTTGTGGATGCTGAAGCAGCAGCTGCCTTGAGGCTGCTGGTCCAGGGGCGTGTGTGCCCAGGTCCGGAGTGCTGTAGGAGGAGCTCCTAGCAAGGGGCGAGCAAGCACCTTGTTTCCTTGGCATAGACTGGCCTGTGCACCCTGAGGCCTGCAGACGTGCAGACAGCGCAGGCAGCAAGGGCTTGTGGCAGGCAGATAAGGGGCAGCAGGCGTCTCACTTGAAAGTGGGCTCATGACTCTCTTGTTCTCCGGCCCCTGTGGCCGTGTGCAAGCACAGCCTCTGGACCTGCAGCTTCTGAGCAGTGCAAGAGACACACAGGAAACACCCAGGTGCCTTCTCTAGTGAACGGTGTTCCATCAAGGTCCTGCTTGCTGGCAGGGGCCTAGGCCAGCACAGGTCCTAGGGAGGCCAGGCTGAGGCTGGGATGGGTCCCGACCTAGCAGTGCTCAGGGCAAGCCTGGGACTGGAGGCCAGGCTGCAGGCTCATTCCAGCTTGGGCCTGGTGCAGAAAGCCTTCAGCTAGGACTTCCATGGGGTATAGTCAGCACAGTGGTTTTTGCCTGAAATCCATGTTCCTCACTCGGAGCCCCCTGCCTTTCAGCACACACTCCCTAGAAGTGTGTTCCTGAGGCAGTTGGACAGTTGGGGAAGTGGAGGCTCTCCCAGCATGGGAGGTCTGCCTAGAACCTTGCTCTGGCTGCAAAGAGGATTCCCTGCACCTCTGGCACTGTGGTGAGATTTTCTGCACACAGGAGACACTTGGCACACACAGTGTTTCCCCATGGAAAGCACTGTGAGGAAGAATCTCTGCCAGGGATGCATGGCACTCTCCCATCGAAGCCCTCCATGCAGCAAGCTGTCATGGACTCGAGTGCAGGCCTTGGTGGCTGGAGAGACTGCAGCTCCTCTGGAGGCTCCGGGGCAATTGGCACACCCCTCCAAGGAAATGAGGCTTGTGGGATGAGCACTTTGCAAAGAATTGCAAGCAGCCTGCTCCTTTTGATGAGACACATGTGTGGGGAGAGAGACTTGACAGCAGAGAAGAAGCAAGAGGGCAATGAGGGATTGGATTTGCATGCAGCTTGGAGGCTCCATATCTCCTGCTTCGCAAGCAGGGAGTGCCAGGTCTGCCCATCATGCTCCATTACCAGCTGGGCACCCAGTTTCAGGATCTGCCCTTTCCCAGCCATGAAACCACACCCAGGCTGCACCCTGAGCCCTGCCAAGGGGGACCCTTGCCCGCCAGGTGGGCTGAATTGCATGACTGTGTCAGGGGAGAGAAGGCCCTAGGAGGCCTTCAGGGAACTGCCTCAACATAGCCCCGCTCAGGAAAGGCACTCCTCTTTCTGTGACCGGATGCACAATGGAGTATCTGCTTGAGGCAAAGAAGCTCAGCTAGGCGATCCCTGGCTGAAGGCAAAGCAGAGAGTTTTTCGGTGGAGCGCTGGCACCATCTGCCGGCCGACAAGCATGGAAGGAGAATCCTCACTCCAAATGAGGTCCTGAGGAGCTTTCCAAGCAGCAGGCAGGCTGCCTCCAGAAGCTTAGAGAGTCCTGCTTCGGACTATCCTCCGGCAACAGAGTGGGTGCCAAGGGCATGTGGGTTGGAGGGTGCTCGGAAGCTGCAGGGGAGGTTTTCAGCATCCAGTGCTCTCCGATGGAACACACTGCAGGCGCGAGCATCCATGAACTCCTGCAAGGCTTTGGAGTGGGAAAGCTGTGCTTAGCAGAGGGCTCCCTGCCAAATGCTGCAGGCCTATGTGGATGGCGAAGCTGCAGCTGTCTTGCAGTCTGCTTGTCCAGAGGTGCGTGTGCCCTGGTCCAGAGTGCTGTAGGAGGAGCTCCTAGCAACGGGAGAGCAAGCACCTTGTTTCCTTGGCATAGAATGGCCTGTGCACACAGAGGCCTGTCAGCAGTGAAGACAACGCAGGCAGCAAGAGGGGTGGCAGGCAGCTAAGTGGCGGCAGGCGTCCTGCTTGAAAGTGGGGTCATGACTGTTTTGTCCTCAGGCCCCAGTGTCCACGTGCACACACTGCCTCTGGACCTGCAGCTTCCGAGCAGTGCAAGAGAAACACAAGCAACACCCTGGGGCCTTCTCGAATGAACGGTGCTCCATCGAGGTCCTGCTGGCTGGCAGTGGCCTAGGCCAGCAAAGGCCCTAGGGAGGCCACGCTGAGGCTGGGATGGTTCCTGACCTAGCAGTGCCCAGGGCAAGCCTGGGACTGGAGGCCAGGCTGCAGGCTCATTCCAGCTTGGGCCTGGTGCAGAGAGCCTTCAGCTAAGACTTCCATGGGGAATGGTATGCGTACTGATTTTTGCCTGCAATCCTCGTTCCTAACTCTCGCCAAACAGCCTGTTAGCCCACACTTGCTAGACGTGTGTTCCTGAGGCAGTTGGACAATAGGGCAAGTGGAGGCTCACCCAGCATGGGACGCCTGCCTTGAACATTGCCCTGGGTGCAAAGAGGATTCCCTGCACCTCTGGCACTGGGGAGAGCATTTCTGCACACAGGAGACACTTGGCAAACACAGTTTCTCCCCTCGGAAAGTACTGTGAGAAAGAGTCGCCATCCCGGATGCATGGCACTCTCCCTTCGAAGCCCTCCATGCAGCAGGCTTTCATGGACTCGGCTGCAGGCTTTGGTAGCTGGAGACACTGCAGCTCCTCTGGAGGCTCAGGGGCAATTGGCACACCCCTCCAAGGAAATGAGGCTAGTGTGATGAGCTCTTTCCAAAGAATGGCAAGCAGCCTGCTCCTTTCAATGAGACACACGTGTGGGGAGAGATGCTTGGCAGCAGAGAAGAAGCAAGAGGGCAGCCAGGGAGGGATTTGCACACAGCTTGAAGTCCCCAGACCTCCTGATTCGAAACCAGGGAATGCCAGCTCTGCCTGTCAGGCCCCATTCCCTAGTGGGCACCCAGATTCAGGATCTGCCCTTTCCCAGCTATGAAACCACACCCAGGCTGCACCCTGAGCCCTGCCAAGTTGGAACTTTGCTCGCCAGGTGGGCTGAATGGCATGACTGTGTCAGGGGAAAGAAGGACCTAGGAGGCCTTCCGGGAGCTGCCACGACATAGCAGTGCTCAGGAAAAGGCAGTCTCCTTTCTGTAGGCCGGATGCACACTGGAGTTTCCGCTTGAGGCAAGGAAGCTCAGCTAGGTGATCCCTGGCTGAAGGCAAAGCAGAGAGTTTTTCAGTGGAGCGCTGGCCCCATCTGCTGGCCGACAAGCATAGGAGGAGAAACCTCGCTGCAAATGAGTTCCTGAAGTGCTTTCCAAGCAGGAGGCAGCATGGCTGCAATAGTTTAGAAAGTCCTGCTTAGGACTACCCTCTGGCAAGAGGGTGGGTGCCAAGGGCATGTGGGTTGGAGGGTGCTCAGAAGTCGCAGGGGAGGCTTTGGGCACCCGGTGCTCTCTGATGGAAAACACTGCAGGCCCGAGCATCCATGAATTCCTGCAAGGCTTTGGAGTGGGAAAGCTGTGCTTAGCAGAAGGCTCCCTGCCAAGTGCTGCAGGCCTTTGTGGATGCTGAAGCAGCAGCTGCCTTGAGGCTGCTGGTCCAGGGGCGTGTGTGCCCAGGTCCGGAGTGCTGTAGGAGGAGCTCCTAGCAAGGGGCGAGCAAGCACCTTGTTTCCTTGGCATAGACTGGCCTGTGCACCCTGAGGCCTGCAGACGTGCAGACAGCGCAGGCAGCAAGGGCTTGTGGCAGGCAGATAAGGGGCAGCAGGCGTCTCACTTGAAAGTGGGCTCATGACTCTCTTGTTCTCCGGCCCCTGTGGCCGTGTGCAAGCACAGCCTCTGGACCTGCAGCTTCTGAGCAGTGCAAGAGACACACAGGAAACACCCAGGTGCCTTCTCTAGTGAACGGTGTTCCATCAAGGTCCTGCTTGCTGGCAGGGGCCTAGGCCAGCACAGGTCCTAGGGAGGCCAGGCTGAGGCTGGGATGGGTCCCGACCTAGCAGTGCTCAGGGCAAGCCTGGGACTGGAGGCCAGGCTGCAGGCTCATTCCAGCTTGGGCCTGGTGCAGAAAGCCTTCAGCTAGGACTTCCATGGGGTATAGTCAGCACAGTGGTTTTTGCCTGAAATCCATGTTCCTCACTCGGAGCCCCCTGCCTTTCAGCACACACTCCCTAGAAGTGTGTTCCTGAGGCAGTTGGACAGTTGGGGAAGTGGAGGCTCTCCCAGCATGGGAGGTCTGCCTAGAACCTTGCTCTGGCTGCAAAGAGGATTCCCTGCACCTCTGGCGCTGCGGTGAGAATTTCTGCACACAGGAGACACTTGGCACACACAGTGTTTCCCCATGGAAAGCACTGTGAGGAAGAATCTCTGCCAGGGATGCATGGCACTCTCCCATCGAAGCCCTCCATGCAGCAAGCTGTCATGGACTCGAGTGCAGGCCTTGGTGGCTGGAGAGACTGCAGCTCCTCTGGAGGCTCCGGGGCAATTGGCACACCCCTCCAAGGAAATGAGGCTTGTGGGATGAGCACTTTGCAAAGAATTGCAAGCAGCCTGCTCCTTTTGATGAGACACATGTGTGGGGAGAGAGACTTGACAGCAGAGAAGAAGCAAGAGGGCAATGAGGGATTGGATTTGCATGCAGCTTGGAGGCTCCATATCTCCTGCTTCGCAAGCAGGGAGTGCCAGGTCTGCCCATCATGCTCCATTACCAGCTGGGCACCCAGTTTCAGGATCTGCCCTTTCCCAGCCATGAAACCACACCCAGGCTGCACCCTGAGCCCTGCCAAGGGGGACCCTTGCCCGCCAGGTGGGCTGAATTGCATGACTGTGTCAGGGGAGAGAAGGCCCTAGGAGGCCTTCAGGGAACTGCCTCAACATAGCCCCGCTCAGGAAAGGCACTCCTCTTTCTGTGACCGGATGCACAATGGAGTATCTGCTTGAGGCAAAGAAGCTCAGCTAGGCGATCCCTGGCTGAAGGCAAAGCAGAGAGTTTTTCGGTGGAGCGCTGGCACCATCTGCCGGCCGACAAGCATGGAAGGAGAATCCTCACTCCAAATGAGGTCCTGAGGAGCTTTCCAAGCAGCAGGCAGGCTGCCTCCAGAAGCTTAGAGAGTCCTGCTTCGGACTATCCTCCGGCAACAGAGTGGGTGCCAAGGGCATGTGGGTTGGAGGGTGCTCGGAAGCTGCAGGGGAGGTTTTCAGCATCCAGTGCTCTCCGATGGAACACACTGCAGGCGCGAGCATCCATGAACTCCTGCAAGGCTTTGGAGTGGGAAAGCTGTGCTTAGCAGAGGGCTCCCTGCCAAATGCTGCAGGCCTATGTGGATGGCGAAGCTGCAGCTGTCTTGCAGTCTGCTTGTCCAGAGGTGCGTGTGCCCTGGTCCAGAGTGCTGTAGGAGGAGCTCCTAGCAACGGGAGAGCAAGCACCTTGTTTCCTTGGCATAGAATGGCCTGTGCACACAGAGGCCTGTCAGCAGTGAAGACAACGCAGGCAGCAAGAGGGGTGGCAGGCAGCTAAGTGGCGGCAGGCGTCCTGCTTGAAAGTGGGGTCATGACTGTTTTGTCCTCAGGCCCCAGTGTCCACGTGCACACACTGCCTCTGGACCTGCAGCTTCCGAGCAGTGCAAGAGAAACACAAGCAACACCCTGGGGCCTTCTCGAATGAACGGTGCTCCATCGAGGTCCTGCTGGCTGGCAGTGGCCTAGGCCAGCAAAGGCCCTAGGGAGGCCAGGCTGAGGCTGGGATGGTTCCTGACCTAGCAGTGCCCAGGGCAAGCCTGGGACTGGAGGCCAGGCTGCAGGCTCATTCCAGCTTGGGCCTGGTGCAGAGAGCCTTCAGCTAAGACTTCCATGGGGAATGGTATGCGTAGTGATTTTTGCCTGCAATCCTCGTTCCTAACTCTCGCCAAACAGCCTGTTAGCCCACACTTGCTAGACGTGTGTTCCTGAGGCAGTTGGACAATAGGGCAAGTGGAGGCTCACCCAGCATGGGACGCCTGCCTTGAACATTGCCCTGGGTGCAAAGAGGATTCCCTGCACCTCTGGCACTGGGGAGAGCATTTCTGCACACAGGAGACACTTGGCAAACACAGTTTCTCCCCTCGGAAAGTACTGTGAGAAAGAGTCGCCATCCCGGATGCATGGCACTCTCCCTTCGAAGCCCTCCATGCAGCAGGCTTTCATGGACTCGGCTGCAGGCTTTGGTAGCTGGAGACACTGCAGCTCCTCTGGAGGCTCAGGGGCAATTGGCACACCCCTCCAAGGAAATGAGGCTAGTGTGATGAGCTCTTTCCAAAGAATGGCAAGCAGCCTGCTCCTTTCAATGAGACACACGTGTGGGGAGAGATGCTTGGCAGCAGAGAAGAAGCAAGAGGGCAGCCAGGGAGGGATTTGCACACAGCTTGAAGTCCCCAGACCTCCTGATTCGAAACCAGGGAATGCCAGCTCTGCCTGTCAGGCCCCATTCCCT
Organism: Hippopotamus amphibius kiboko; assembly: GCF_030028045.1. Lineage (NCBI taxonomy): Eukaryota > Metazoa > Chordata > Mammalia > Artiodactyla > Hippopotamidae > Hippopotamus > Hippopotamus amphibius. Next base: position 121,978,361 of record NC_080187.1, on the reverse strand, counting down.
AGTGGGCACCCAGATTCAGGATCTGCCCTTTCCCAGCTATGAAACCACACCCAGGCTGCACCCTGAGCCCTGCCAAGTTGGAACTTTGCTCGCCAGGTGGGCTGAATGGCATGACTGTGTCAGGGGAAAGAAGGACCTAGGAGGCCTTCCGGGAGCTGCCACGACATAGCAGTGCTCAGGAAAAGGCAGTCTCCTTTCTGTAGGCCGGATGCACACTGGAGTTTCCGCTTGAGGCAAGGAAGCTCAGCTAGGTGATCCCTGGCTGAAGGCAAAGCAGAGAGTTTTTCAGTGGAGCGCTGGCCCCATCTGCTGGCCGACAAGCATAGGAGGAGAAACCTCGCTGCAAATGAGTTCCTGAAGTGCTTTCCAAGCAGGAGGCAGCATGGCTGCAATAGTTTAGAAAGTCCTGCTTAGGACTACCCTCTGGCAACAGGGTGGGTGCCAAGGGCATGTGGGTTGGAGGGTGCTCAGAAGTCGCAGGGGAGGCTTTGGGCACCTGGTGCTCTCTGATGGAAAACACTGCAGGCCCGAGCATCCATGAATTCCTGCAAGGCTTTGGAGTGGGAAAGCTGTGCTTAGCAGAAGGCTCCCTGCCAAGTGCTGCAGGCCTTTGTGGATGCTGAAGCAGCAGCTGCCTTGAGGCTGCTGGTCCAGGGGCGTGTGTGCCCAGGTCCGGAGTGCTGTAGGAGGAGCTCCTAGCAAGGGGCGAGCAAGCACCTTGTTTCCTTGGCATAGACTGGCCTGTGCACCCTGAGGCCTGCAGACGTGCAGACAGCGCAGGCAGCAAGGGCTTGTGGCAGGCAGATAAGGGGCAGCAGGCGTCTCACTTGAAAGTGGGCTCATGACTCTCTTGTTCTCCGGCCCCTGTGGCCGTGTGCAAGCACAGCCTCTGGACCTGCAGCTTCTGAGCAGTGCAAGAGACACACAGGAAACACCCAGGTGCCTTCTCTAGTGAACGGTGTTCCATCAAGGTCCTGCTTGCTGGCAGGGGCCTAGGCCAGCACAGGTCCTAGGGAGGCCAGGCTGAGGCTGGGATGGGTCCCGACCTAGCAGTGCTCAGGGCAAGCCTGGGACTGGAGGCCAGGCTGCAGGCTCATTCCAGCTTGGGCCTGGTGCAGAAAGCCTTCAGCTAGGACTTCCATGGGGTATAGTCAGCACAGTGGTTTTTGCCTGAAATCCATGTTCCTCACTCGGAGCCCCCTGCCTTTCAGCACACACTCCCTAGAAGTGTGTTCCTGAGGCAGTTGGACAGTTGGGGAAGTGGAGGCTCTCCCAGCATGGGAGGTCTGCCTAGAACCTTGCTCTGGCTGCAAAGAGGATTCCCTGCACCTCTGGCACTGCGGTGAGATTTTCTGCACACAGGAGACACTTGGCACACACAGTGTTTCCCCATGGAAAGCACTGTGAGGAAGAATCTCTGCCAGGGATGCATGGCACTCTCCCATCGAAGCCCTCCATGCAGCAAGCTGTCATGGACTCGAGTGCAGGCCTTGGTGGCTGGAGAGACTGCAGCTCCTCTGGAGGCTCCGGGGCAATTGGCACACTCCTCCAAGGAAATGAGGCTTGTGGGATGAGCACTTTGCAAAGAATTGCAAGCAGCCTGCTCCTTTTGATGAGACACATGTGTGGGGAGAGAGACTTGACAGCAGAGAAGAAGCAAGAGGGCAATGAGGGATTGGATTTGCATGCAGCTTGGAGGCTCCATATCTCCTGCTTCGCAAGCAGGGAGTGCCAGGTCTGCCCATCATGCTCCATTACCAGCTGGGCACCCAGTTTCAGGATCTGCCCTTTCCCAGCCATGAAACCACACCCAGGCTGCACCCTGAGCCCTGCCAAGGGGGACCCTTGCCCGCCAGGTGGGCTGAATTGCATGACTGTGTCAGGGGAGAGAAGGCCCTAGGAGGCCTTCAGGGAACTGCCTCAACATAGCCCCGCTCAGGAAAGGCACTCCTCTTTCTGTGACCGGATGCACAATGGAGTATCTGCTTGAGGCAAAGAAGCTCAGCTAGGCGATCCCTGGCTGAAGGCAAAGCAGAGAGTTTTTCGGTGGAGCGCTGGCACCATCTGCCGGCCGACAAGCATGGAAGGAGAATCCTCACTCCAAATGAGGTCCTGAGGAGCTTTCCAAGCAGCAGGCAGGCTGCCTCCAGAAGCTTAGAGAGTCCTGCTTCGGACTATCCTCCGGCAACAGAGTGGGTGCCAAGGGCATGTGGGTTGGAGGGTGCTCGGAAGCTGCAGGGGAGGTTTTCAGCATCCAGTGCTCTCCGATGGAACACACTGCAGGCGCGAGCATCCATGAACTCCTGCAAGGCTTTGGAGTGGGAAAGCTGTGCTTAGCAGAGGGCTCCCTGCCAAATGCTGCAGGCCTATGTGGATGGCGAAGCTGCAGCTGTCTTGCAGTCTGCTTGTCCAGAGGTGCGTGTGCCCTGGTCCAGAGTGCTGTAGGAGGAGCTCCTAGCAACGGGAGAGCAAGCACCTTGTTTCCTTGGCATAGAATGGCCTGTGCACACAGAGGCCTGTCAGCAGTGAAGACAACGCAGGCAGCAAGAGGGGTGGCAGGCAGCTAAGTGGCGGCAGGCGTCCTGCTTGAAAGTGGGGTCATGACTGTTTTGTCCTCAGGCCCCAGTGTCCACGTGCACACACTGCCTCTGGACCTGCAGCTTCCGAGCAGTGCAAGAGAAACACAAGCAACACCCTGGGGCCTTCTCGAATGAACGGTGCTCCATCGAGGTCCTGCTGGCTGGCAGTGGCCTAGGCCAGCAAAGGCCCTAGGGAGGCCACGCTGAGGCTGGGATGGTTCCTGACCTAGCAGTGCCCAGGGCAAGCCTGGGACTGGAGGCCAGGCTGCAGGCTCATTCCAGCTTGGGCCTGGTGCAGAGAGCCTTCAGCTAAGACTTCCATGGGGAATGGTATGCGTAGTGATTTTTGCCTGCAATCCTCGTTCCTAACTCTCGCCAAACAGCCTGTTAGCCCACACTTGCTAGACGTGTGTTCCTGAGGCAGTTGGACAATAGGGCAAGTGGAGGCTCACCCAGCATGGGACGCCTGCCTTGAACATTGCCCTGGGTGCAAAGAGGATTCCCTGCACCTCTGGCACTGGGGAGAGCATTTCTGCACACAGGAGACACTTGGCAAACACAGTTTCTCCCCTCGGAAAGTACTGTGAGAAAGAGTCGCCATCCCGGATGCATGGCACTCTCCCTTCGAAGCCCTCCATGCAGCAGGCTTTCATGGACTCGGCTGCAGGCTTTGGTAGCTGGAGACACTGCAGCTCCTCTGGAGGCTCAGGGGCAATTGGCACACCCCTCCAAGGAAATGAGGCTAGTGTGATGAGCTCTTTCCAAAGAATGGCAAGCAGCCTGCTCCTTTCAATGAGACACACGTGTGGGGAGAGATGCTTGGCAGCAGAGAAGAAGCAAGAGGGCAGCCAGGGAGGGATTTGCACACAGCTTGAAGTCCCCAGACCTCCTGATTCGAAACCAGGGAATGCCAGCTCTGCCTGTCAGGCCCCATTCCCTAGTGGGCACCCAGATTCAGGATCTGCCCTTTCCCAGCTATGAAACCACACCCAGGCTGCACCCTGAGCCCTGCCAAGTTGGAACTTTGCTCGCCAGGTGGGCTGAATGGCATGACTGTGTCAGGGGAAAGAAGGACCTAGGAGGCCTTCCGGGAGCTGCCACGACATAGCAGTGCTCAGGAAAAGGCAGTCTCCTTTCTGTAGGCCGGATGCACACTGGAGTTTCCGTTTGAGGCAAGGAAGCTCAGCTAGGTGATCCCTGGCTGAAGGCAAAGCAGAGAGTTTTTCAGTGGAGCGCTGGCCCCATCTGCTGGCCGACAAGCATAGGAGGAGAAACCTCGCTGCAAATGAGTTCCTGAAGTGCTTTCCAAGCAGGAGGCAGCATGGCTGCAATAGTTTAGAAAGTCCTGCTTAGGACTACCCTCTGGCAACAGGGTGGGTGCCAAGGGCATGTGGGTTGGAGGGTGCTCAGAAGTCGCAGGGGAGGCTTTGGGCACCCGGTGCTCTCTGATGGAAAACACTGCAGGCCCGAGCATCCATGAATTCCTGCAAGGCTTTGGAGTGGGAAAGCTGTGCTTAGCAGAAGGCTCCCTGCCAAGTGCTGCAGGCCTTTGTGGATGCTGAAGCAGCAGCTGCCTTGAGGCTGCTGGTCCAGGGGCGTGTGTGCCCAGGTCCGGAGTGCTGTAGGAGGAGCTCCTAGCAAGGGGCGAGCAAGCACCTTGTTTCCTTGGCATAGACTGGCCTGTGCACCCTGAGGCCTGCAGACGTGCAGACAGCGCAGGCAGCAAAGGCTTGTGGCAGGCAGATAAGGGGCAGCAGGCGTCTCACTTGAAAGTGGGCTCATGACTCTCTTGTTCTCTGGCCCCTGTGGCCGTGTGCAAGCACAGCCTCTGGACCTGCAGCTTCTGAGCAGTGCAAGAGACACACAGGAAACACCCAGGTGCCTTCTCTAGTGAACGGTGTTCCATCAAGGTCCTGCTTGCTGGCAGGGGCCTAGGCCAGCACAGGTCCTAGGGAGGCCAGGCTGAGGCTGGGATGGGTCCCGACCTAGCAGTGCTCAGGGCAAGCCTGGGACTGGAGGCCAGGCTGCAGGCTCATTCCAGCTTGGGCCTGGTGCAGAAAGCCTTCAGCTAGGACTTCCATGGGGTATAGTCAGCACAGTGGTTTTTGCCTGAAATCCATGTTCCTCACTCGGAGCCCCCTGCCTTTCAGCACACACTCCCTAGAAGTGTGTTCCTGAGGCAGTTGGACAGTTGGGGAAGTGGAGGCTCTCCCAGCATGGGAGGTCTGCCTAGAACCTTGCTCTGGCTGCAAAGAGGATTCCCTGCACCTCTGGCGCTGCGGTGAGATTTTCTGCACACAGGAGACACTTGGCACACACAGTGTTTCCCCATGGAAAGCACTGTGAGGAAGAATCTCTGCCAGGGATGCATGGCACTCTCCCATCGAAGCCCTCCATGCAGCAAGCTGTCATGGACTCGAGTGCAGGCCTTGGTGGCTGGAGAGACTGCAGCTCCTCTGGAGGCTCCGGGTCAATTGGCACACCACTCCAAGGAAATGAGGCTTGTGGGATGAGCACTTTGCAAAGAATTGCAAGCAGCCTGCTCCTTTTGATGAGACACATGTGTGGGGAGAGAGACTTGACAGCAGAGAAGAAGCAAGAGGGCAATGAGGGATTGGATTTGCATGCAGCTTGGAGGCTCCATATCTCCTGCTTCGCAAGCAGGGAGTGCCAGGTCTGCCCATCATGCTCCATTACCAGCTGGGCACCCAGTTTCAGGATCTGCCCTTTCCCAGCCATGAAACCACACCCAGGCTGCACCCTGAGCCCTGCCAAGGGGGACCCTTGCCCGCCAGGTGGGCTGAATTGCATGACTGTGTCAGGGGAGAGAAGGCCCTAGGAGGCCTTCAGGGAACTGCCTCAACATAGCCCCGCTCAGGAAAGGCACTCCTCTTTCTGTGACCGGATGCACAATGGAGTATCTGCTTGAGGCAAAGAAGCTCAGCTAGGCGATCCCTGGCTGAAGGCAAAGCAGAGAGTTTTTCGGTGGAGCGCTGGCACCATCTGCCGGCCGACAAGCATGGAAGGAGAATCCTCACTCCAAATGAGGTCCTGAGGAGCTTTCCAAGCAGCAGGCAGGCTGCCTCCAGAAGCTTAGAGAGTCCTGCTTCGGACTATCCTCCGGCAACAGAGTGGGTGCCAAGGGCATGTGGGTTGGAGGGTGCTCGGAAGCTGCAGGGGAGGTTTTCAGCATCCAGTGCTCTCCGATGGAACACACTGCAGGCGCGAGCATCCATGAACTCCTGCAAGGCTTTGGAGTGGGAAAGCTGTGCTTAGCAGAGGGCTCCCTGCCAAATGCTGCAGGCCTATGTGGATGGCGAAGCTGCAGCTGTCTTGCAGTCTGCTTGTCCAGAGGTGCGTGTGCCCTGGTCCAGAGTGCTGTAGGAGGAGCTCCTAGCAACGGGAGAGCAAGCACCTTGTTTCCTTGGCATAGAATGGCCTGTGCACACAGAGGCCTGTCAGCAGTGAAGACAACGCAGGCAGCAAGAGGGGTGGCAGGCAGCTAAGTGGCGGCAGGCGTCCTGCTTGAAAGTGGGGTCATGACTGTTTTGTCCTCAGGCCCCAGTGTCCACGTGCACACACTGCCTCTGGACCTGCAGCTTCCGAGCAGTGCAAGAGAAACACAAGCAACACCCTGGGGCCTTCTCGAATGAACGGTGCTCCATCGAGGTCCTGCTGGCTGGCAGTGGCCTAGGCCAGCAAAGGCCCTAGGGAGGCCACGCTGAGGCTGGGATGGTTCCTGACCTAGCAGTGCCCAGGGCAAGCCTGGGACTGGAGGCCAGGCTGCAGGCTCATTCCAGCTTGGGCCTGGTGCAGAGAGCCTTCAGCTAAGACTTCCATGGGGAATGGTATGCGTAGTGATTTTTGCCTGCAATCCTCGTTCCTAACTCTCGCCAAACAGCCTGTTAGCCCACACTTGCTAGACGTGTGTTCCTGAGGCAGTTGGACAATAGGGCAAGTGGAGGCTCACCCAGCATGGGACGCCTGCCTTGAACATTGCCCTGGGTGCAAAGAGGATTCCCTGCACCTCTGGCACTGGGGAGAGCATTTCTGCACACAGGAGACACTTGGCAAACACAGTTTCTCCCCTCGGAAAGTACTGTGAGAAAGAGTCGCCATCCCGGATGCATGGCACTCTCCCTTCGAAGCCCTCCATGCAGCAGGCTTTCATGGACTCGGCTGCAGGCTTTGGTAGCTGGAGACACTGCAGCTCCTCTGGAGGCTCAGGGGCAATTGGCACACCCCTCCAAGGAAATGAGGCTAGTGTGATGAGCTCTTTCCAAAGAATGGCAAGCAGCCTGCTCCTTTCAATGAGACACACGTGTGGGGAGAGATGCTTGGCAGCAGAGAAGAAGCAAGAGGGCAGCCAGGGAGGGATTTGCACACAGCTTGAAGTCCCCAGACCTCCTGATTCGAAACCAGGGAATGCCAGCTCTGCCTGTCAGGCCCCATTCCCTAGTGGGCACCCAGATTCAGGATCTGCCCTTTCCCAGCTATGAAACCACACCCAGGCTGCACCCTGAGCCCTGCCAAGTTGGAACTTTGCTCGCCAGGTGGGCTGAATGGCATGACTGTGTCAGGGGAAAGAAGGACCTAGGAGGCCTTCCGGGAGCTGCCACGACATAGCAGTGCTCAGGAAAAGGCAGTCTCCTTTCTGTAGGCCGGATGCACACTGGAGTTTCCGCTTGAGGCAAGGAAGCTCAGCTAGGTGATCCCTGGCTGAAGGCAAAGCAGAGAGTTTTTCAGTGGAGCGCTGGCCCCATCTGCTGGCCGACAAGCATAGGAGGAGAAACCTCGCTGCAAATGAGTTCCTGAAGTGCTTTCCAAGCAGGAGGCAGCATGGCTGCAATAGTTTAGAAAGTCCTGCTTAGGACTACCCTCTGGCAACAGGGTGGGTGCCAAGGGCATGTGGGTTGGAGGGTGCTCAGAAGTCGCAGGGGAGGCTTTGGGCACCCGGTGCTCTCTGATGGAAAACACTGCAGGCCCGAGCATCCATGAATTCCTGCAAGGCTTTGGAGTGGGAAAGCTGTGCTTAGCAGAAGGCTCCCTGCCAAGTGCTGCAGGCCTTTGTGGATGCTGAAGCAGCAGCTGCCTTGAGGCTGCTGGTCCAGGGGCGTGTGTGCCCAGGTCCGGAGTGCTGTAGGAGGAGCTCCTAGCAAGGGGCGAGCAAGCACCTTGTTTCCTTGGCATAGACTGGCCTGTGCACCCTGAGGCCTGCAGACGTGCAGACAGCGCAGGCAGCAAAGGCTTGTGGCAGGCAGATAAGGGGCAGCAGGCGTCTCACTTGAAAGTGGGCTCATGACTCTCTTGTTCTCCGGCCCCTGTGGCCGTGTGCAAGCACAGCCTCTGGACCTGCAGCTTCTGAGCAGTGCAAGAGACACACAGGAAACACCCAGGTGCCTTCTCTAGTGAACGGTGTTCCATCAAGGTCCTGCTTGCTGGCAGGGGCCTAGGCCAGCACAGGTCCTAGGGAGGCCAGGCTGAGGCTGGGATGGGTCCCGACCTAGCAGTGCTCAGGGCAAGCCTGGGACTGGAGGCCAGGCTGCAGGCTCATTCCAGCTTGGGCCTGGTGCAGAAAGCCTTCAGCTAGGACTTCCATGGGGTATAGTCAGCACAGTGGTTTTTGCCTGAAATCCATGTTCCTCACTCGGAGCCCCCTGCCTTTCAGCACACACTCCCTAGAAGTGTGTTCCTGAGGCAGTTGGACAGTTGGGGAAGTGGAGGCTCTCCCAGCATGGGAGGTCTGCCTAGAACCTTGCTCTGGCTGCAAAGAGGATTCCCTGCACCTCTGGCGCTGCGGTGAGATTTTCTGCACACAGGAGACACTTGGCACACACAGTGTTTCCCCATGGAAAGCACTGTGAGGAAGAATCTCTGCCAGGGATGCATGGCACTCTCCCATCGAAGCCCTCCATGCAGCAAGCTGTCATGGACTCGAGTGCAGGCCTTGGTGGCTGGAGAGACTGCAGCTCCTCTGGAGGCTCCGGGTCAATTGGCACACCCCTCCAAGGAAATGAGGCTTGTGGGATGAGCACTTTGCAAAGAATTGCAAGCAGCCTGCTCCTTTTGATGAGACACATGTGTGGGGAGAGAGACTTGACAGCAGAGAAGAAGCAAGAGGGCAATGAGGGATTGGATTTGCATGCAGCTTGGAGGCTCCATATCTCCTGCTTCGCAAGCAGGGAGTGCCAGGTCTGCCCATCATGCTCCATTACCAGCTGGGCACCCAGTTTCAGGATCTGCCCTTTCCCAGCCATGAAACCACACCCAGGCTGCACCCTGAGCCCTGCCAAGGGGGACCCTTGCCCGCCAGGTGGGCTGAATTGCATGACTGTGTCAGGGGAGAGAAGGCCCTAGGAGGCCTTCAGGGAACTGCCTCAACATAGCCCCGCTCAGGAAAGGCACTCCTCTTTCTGTGACCGGATGCACAATGGAGTATCTGCTTGAGGCAAAGAAGCTCAGCTAGGCGATCCCTGGCTGAAGGCAAAGCAGAGAGTTTTTCGGTGGAGCGCTGGCACCATCTGCCGGCCGACAAGCATGGAAGGAGAATCCTCACTCCAAATGAGGTCCTGAGGAGCTTTCCAAGCAGCAGGCAGGCTGCCTCCAGAAGCTTAGAGAGTCCTGCTTCGGACTATCCTCCGGCAACAGAGTGGGTGCCAAGGGCATGTGGGTTGGAGGGTGCTCGGAAGCTGCAGGGGAGGTTTTCAGCATCCAGTGCTCTCCGATGGAACACACTGCAGGCGCGAGCATCCATGAACTCCTGCAAGGCTTTGGAGTGGGAAAGCTGTGCTTAGCAGAGGGCTCCCTGCCAAATGCTGCAGGCCTATGTGGATGGCGAAGCTGCAGCTGTCTTGCAGTCTGCTTGTCCAGAGGTGCGTGTGCCCTGGTCCAGAGTGCTGTAGGAGGAGCTCCTAGCAACGGGAGAGCAAGCACCTTGTTTCCTTGGCATAGAATGGCCTGTGCACACAGAGGCCTGTCAGCAGTGAAGACAACGCAGGCAGCAAGAGGGGTGGCAGGCAGCTAAGTGGCGGCAGGCGTCCTGCTTGAAAGTGGGGTCATGACTGTTTTGTCCTCAGGCCCCAGTGTCCACGTGCACACACTGCCTCTGGACCTGCAGCTTCCGAGCAGTGCAAGAGAAACACAAGCAACACCCTGGGGCCTTCTCGAATGAACGGTGCTCCATCGAGGTCCTGCTGGCTGGCAGTGGCCTAGGCCAGCAAAGGCCCTAGGGAGGCCACGCTGAGGCTGGGATGGTTCCTGACCTAGCAGTGCCCAGGGCAAGCCTGGGACTGGAGGCCAGGCTGCAGGCTCATTCCAGCTTGGGCCTGGTGCAGAGAGCCTTCAGCTAAGACTTCCATGGGGAATGGTATGCGTAGTGATTTTTGCCTGCAATCCTCGTTCCTAACTCTCGCCAAACAGCCTGTTAGCCCACACTTGCTAGACGTGTGTTCCTGAGGCAGTTGGACAATAGGGCAAGTGGAGGCTCACCCAGCATGGGACGCCTGCCTTGAACATTGCCCTGGGTGCAAAGAGGATTCCCTGCACCTCTGGCACTGGGGAGAGCATTTCTGCACACAGGAGACACTTGGCAAACACAGTTTCTCCCCTCGGAAAGTACTGTGAGAAAGAGTCGCCATCCCGGATGCATGGCACTCTCCCTTCGAAGCCCTCCATGCAGCAGGCTTTCATGGACTCGGCTGCAGGCTTTGGTAGCTGGAGACACTGCAGCTCCTCTGGAGGCTCAGGGGCAATTGGCACACCCCTCCAAGGAAATGAGGCTAGTGTGATGAGCTCTTTCCAAAGAATGGCAAGCAGCCTGCTCCTTTCAATGAGACACACGTGTGGGGAGAGATGCTTGGCAGCAGAGAAGAAGCAAGAGGGCAGCCAGGGAGGGATTTGCACACAGCTTGAAGTCCCCAGACCTCCTGATTCGAAACCAGGGAATGCCAGCTCTGCCTGTCAGGCCCCATTCCCTAGTGGGCACCCAGATTCAGGATCTGCCCTTTCCCAGCTATGAAACCACACCCAGGCTGCACCCTGAGCCCTGCCAAGTTGGAACTTTGCTCGCCAGGTGGGCTGAATGGCATGACTGTGTCAGGGGAAAGAAGGACCTAGGAGGCCTTCCGGGAGCTGCCACGACATAGCAGTGCTCAGGAAAAGGCAGTCTCCTTTCTGTAGGCCGGATGCACACTGGAGTTTCCGCTTGAGGCAAGGAAGCTCAGCTAGGTGATCCCTGGCTGAAGGCAAAGCAGAGAGTTTTTCAGTGGAGCGCTGGCCCCATCTGCTGGCCGACAAGCATAGGAGGAGAAACCTCGCTGCAAATGAGTTCCTGAAGTGCTTTCCAAGCAGGAGGCAGCATGGCTGCAATAGTTTAGAAAGTCCTGCTTAGGACTACCCTCTGGCAACAGGGTGGGTGCCAAGGGCATGTGGGTTGGAGGGTGCTCAGAAGTCGCAGGGGAGGCTTTGGGCACCCGGTGCTCTCTGATGGAAAACACTGCAGGCCCGAGCATCCATGAATTCCTGCAAGGCTTTGGAGTGGGAAAGCTGTGCTTAGCAGAAGGCTCCCTGCCAAGTGCTGCAGGCCTTTGTGGATGCTGAAGCAGCAGCTGCCTTGAGGCTGCTGGTCCAGGGGCGTGTGTGCCCAGGTCCGGAGTGCTGTAGGAGGAGCTCCTAGCAAGGGGCGAGCAAGCACCTTGTTTCCTTGGCATAGACTGGCCTGTGCACCCTGAGGCCTGCAGACGTGCAGACAGCGCAGGCAGCAAAGGCTTGTGGCAGGCAGATAAGGGGCAGCAGGCGTCTCACTGAAAGTGGGCTCATGACTCTCTTGTCTCCGGCCCCTGTGGCCGTGTGCAAGCACAGCCTCTGGACCTGCAGCTTCTGAGCAGTGCAAGAGACACACAGGAAACACCCAGGTGCCTTCTCTAGTGAACGGTGTTCCATCAAGGTCCTGCTTGCTGGCAGGGGCCTAGGCCAGCACAGGTCCTAGGGAGGCCAGGCTGAGGCTGGGATGGGTCCCGACCTAGCAGTGCTCAGGGCAAGCCTGGGACTGGAGGCCAGGCTGCAGGCTCATTCCAGCTTGGGCCTGGTGCAGAAAGCCTTCAGCTAGGACTTCCATGGGGTATAGTCAGCACAGTGGTTTTTGCCTGAAATCCATGTTCCTCACTCGGAGCCCCCTGCCTTTCAGCACACACTCCTAGAAGTGTGTTCCTGAGGCAGTTGGACAGTTGGGGAAGTGGAGGCTCTCCCAGCATGGGAGGTCTGCCTAGAACCTTGCTCTGGCTGCAAAGAGGATTCCCTGCACCTCTGGCGCTGCGGTGAGATTTTCTGCACACAGGAGACACTTGGCACACACAGTGTTTCCCCATGGAAAGCACTGTGAGGAAGAATCTCTGCCAGGGATGCATGGCACTCTCCCATCGAAGCCCTCCATGCAGCAAGCTGTCATGGACTCGAGTGCAGGCCTTGGTGGCTGGAGAGACTGCAGCTCCTCTGGAGGCTCCGGGTCAATTGGCACACCCTCCAAGGAAATGAGGCTTGTGGGATGAGCACTTTGCAAAGAATTGCAAGCAGCCTGCCTCCTTTTGATGAGACACATGTGTGGGGAGAGAGACTTGACAGCAGAGAAGAAGCAAGAGGGCAATGAGGGATTGGATTTGCATGCAGCTTGGAGGCTCCATATCTCCTGCTTCGCAAGCAGGGAGTGCCAGGTCTGCCCATCATGCTCCATTACCAGCTGGGCACCCAGTTTCAGGATCTGCCCTTTCCAGCCATGAAACCACACCCAGGCTGCACCTGAGCCCTGCCAAGGGGGACCCTTGCCGCCAGGTGGGCTGAATTGCATGACTGTGTCAGGGAGAGAAGGCCCTAGGAGGCCTTCAGGGAACTGCCTCAACATAGCCCCGCTCAGGAAAGGCACTCCTCTTTCTGTGACCGATGCACAATGGAGTATCTGCTTGAGGCAAAGAAGCTCAGCTAGGCGATCCCTGGCTGAAGGCAAAGCAGAGAGTTTTTTCGGTGGAGCGCTGGCACCATCTGCCGGCCGACAAGCATGGAAGGAGAATCCTCACTCCAAATGAGGTCCTGAGGAGCTTTCCAAGCAGCAGGCAGGCTGCCTCCAGAAGCTTAGAGAGTCCTGCTTCGGACTATCCTCCGGCAACAGAGTGGGTGCCAAGGGCATGTGGGTTGGAGGGTGCTCGGAAGCTGCAGGGGAGGTTTTCAGCATCCAGTGCTCTCCGATGGAACACACTGCAGGCGCGAGCATCCATGAACTCCTGCAAGGCTTTGGAGTGGGAAAGCTGTGCTTAGCAGAGGGCTCCCTGCCAAATGCTGCAGGCCTATGTGGATGGCGAAGCTGCAGCTGTCTTGCAGTCTGCTTGTCCAGAGGTGCGTGTGCCCTGGTCCAGAGTGCTGTAGGAGGAGCTCCTAGCAACGGGAGAGCAAGCACCTTGTTTCCTTGGCATAGAATGGCCTGTGCACACAGAGGCCTGTCAGCAGTGAAGACAACGCAGGCAGCAAGAGGGGTGGCAGGCAGCTAAGTGGCGGCAGGCGTCCTGCTTGAAAGTGGGGTCCATGACTGTTTTGTCCTCAGGCCCCAGTGTCCACGTGCACACACTGCCTCTGGACCTGCAGCTTCCGAGCAGTGCAAGAGAAACACAAGCAACACCCTGGGGCCTTCTCGAATGAACGGTGCTCCATCGAGGTCCTGCTGGCTGGCAGTGGCCTAGGCCAGCAAAGGGCCCTAGGGAGGCCACGCTGAGGCTGGGATGGTTCCTGACCTAGCAGTGCCCAGGGCAAGCCTGGGACTGGAGGCCAGGCTGCAGGCTCATTCCAGCTTGGGCCTGGTGCAGAGAGCCTTCAGCTAAGACTTCCATGGGGAATGGTATGCGTAGTGATTTTTGCCTGCAATCCTCGTTCCTAACTCTCGCCAAACAGCCTGTTAGCCCACACTTGCTAGACGTGTGTTCCTGAGGCAGTTGGACAATAGGGCAAGTGGAGGCTCACCCAGCATGGGACGCCTGCCTTGAACATTGCCCTGGGTGCAAAGAGGATTCCCTGCACCTCTGGCACTGGGGAGAGCATTTCTGCACACAGGAGACACTTGGCAAACACAGTTTCTCCCCTCGGAAAGTACTGTGAGAAAGAGTCGCCATCCCGGATGCATGGCACTCTCCCTTCGAAGCCCTCCATGCAGCAGGCTTTCATGGACTCGGCTGCAGGCTTTGGTAGCTGGAGACACTGCAGCTCCTCTGGAGGCTCAGGGCAATTGGCACACCCTCCAAGGAAATGAGGCTAGTGTGATGAGCTCTTTCCAAAGAATGGCAAGCAGCCTGCTCCTTTCAATGAGACACACGTGTGGGGAGAGATGCTTGGCAGCAGAGAAGAAGCAAGAGGGCAGCCAGGGAGGGATTTGCACACAGCTTGAAGTCCCCAGACCTCCTGATTCGAAACCAGGGAATGCCAGCTCTGCCTGTCAGGCCCCATTCCCTAGTGGGCACCCAGATTCAGGATCTGCCCTTTCCCAGCTATGAAACCACACCCAGGCTGCACCCTGAGCCCTGCCAAGTTGGAACTTTGCTCGCCAGGTGGGCTGAATGGCATGACTGTGTCAGGGGAAAGAAGGACCTAGGAGGCCTTCCGGGAGCTGCCACGACATAGCAGTGCTCAGAAAAGGCAGTCTCCTTTCTGTAGGCCGGATGCACACTGGAGTTTCCGCTTGAGGCAAGGAAGCTCAGCTAGGTGATCCCTGGCTGAAGGCAAAGCAGAGAGTTTTTCAGTGGAGCGCTGGCCCATCTGCTGGCCGACAAGCATAGGAGGAGAATCCTCGCTGCAAATGAGTTCCTGAAGTGCTTTCCAAGCAGGAGGCAGCATGGCTGCAATAGTTTAGAAAGTCCTGCTTAGGACTACCCTCTGGCAACAGGGTGGGTGCCAAGGGCATGTGGGTTGGAGGGTGCTCAGAAGTCGCAGGGGAGGCTTTGGGCACCCGGTGCTCTCTGATGGAAAACACTGCAGGCCCGAGCATCCATGAATTCCTGCAAGGCTTGGAGTGGGAAAGCTGTGCTTAGCAGAAGGCTCCCTGCCAAGTGCTGCAGGCCTTTGTGGATGCTGAAGCAGCAGCTGCCTTGAGGCTGCTGGTCCAGGGGCGTGTGTGCCCAGGTCCGGAGTGCTGTAGGAGGAGCTCCTAGCAAGGGGCGAGCAAGCACCTTGTTTCCTTGGCATAGACTGGCCTGTGCACCCTGAGGCCTGCAGACGTGCAGACAGCGCAGGCAGCAAAGGCTTGTGGCAGGCAGATAAGGGGCAGCAGGCGTCTCACTTGAAAGTGGGCTCATGACTCTCTTGTTCTCCGGCCCCTGTGGCCGTGTGCAAGCACAGCCTCTGGACCTGCAGCTTCTGAGCAGTGCAAGAGACACACAGGAAACACCCAGGTGCCTTCTCTAGTGAACGGTGTTCCATCAAGGTCCTGCTTGCTGGCAGGGGCCTAGGCCAGCACAGGTCCTAGGGAGGCCAGGCTGAGGCTGGGATGGGTCCCGACCTAGCAGTGCTCAGGGCAAGCCTGGGACTGGAGGCCAGGCTGCAGGCTCATTCCAGCTTGGGCCTGGTGCAGAAAGCCTTCAGCTAGGACTTCCATGGGGTATAGTCAGCACAGTGGTTTTTGCCTGAAATCCATGTTCCTCACTCGGAGCCCCTGCCTTTCAGCACACACTCCCTAGAAGTGTGTTCCTGAGGCAGTTGGACAGTTGGGGAAGTGGAGGCTCTCCCAGCATGGGAGGTCTGCCTAGAACCTTGCTCTGGCTGCAAAGAGGATTCCCTGCACCTCTGGCGCTGCGGTGAGATTTTCTGCACACAGGAGACACTTGGCACACACAGTGTTTCCCCATGGAAAGCACTGTGAGGAAGAATCTCTGCCAGGGATGCATGGCACTCTCCCATCGAAGCCCTCCATGCAGCAAGCTGTCATGGACTCGAGTGCAGGCCTTGGTGGCTGGAGAGACTGCAGCTCCTCTGGAGGCTCCGGGTCAATTGGCACACCCCTCCAAGGAAATGAGGCTTGTGGGATGAGCAACTTTGCAAAGAATTGCAAGCAGCCTGCTCCTTTGATGAGACACATTGTGGGGAGAGAGACTTGACAGCAGAGAAGGAAGCAAGAGGGCAATGAGGGATTGGATTTGCATGCAGCTTGGAGGCTCCATATCTCCTGCTTCGCAAGCAGGGAGTGCCAGGTCTGCCCATCATGCTCCATTACCAGCTGGGCACCCAGTTTCAGGATCTGCCCTTTCCCAGCCATGAAACCACACCCAGGCTGCACCCTGAGCCCTGCCAAGGGGGACCTTGCCCGCCAGGTGGGCTGAATTGCATGACTGTGTCAGGGGAGAGAAGGCCCTAGGAGGCCTTCAGGGAACTGCCTCAACATAGCCCCGCTCAGGAAAGGCACTCCTCTTTCTGTGACCGGATGCACAATGGAGTATCTGCTTGAGGCAAAGAAGCTCAGCTAGGCGATCCCTGGCTGAAGGCAAAGCAGAGAGTTTTTCGGTGGAGCGCTGGCACCATCTGCCGGCCGACAAGCATGGAAGGAGAATCCTCACTCCAAATGAGGTCCTGAGGAGCTTTCCAAGCAGCAGGCAGGCTGCCTCCAGAAGCTTAGAGAGTCCTGCTTCGGGACTATCCTCCGGCAACAGAGTGGGTGCCAAGGGCATGTGTGGGTTGGAGGGTGCTCGGAAGCTGCAGGGGAGGTTTTCAGCATCCAGTGCTCTCCGATGGAACACACTGCAGGCGCGAGCATCCATGAACTCCTGCAAGGCTTTGGAGTGGGAAAGCTTGTGCTTAGCAGAGGGCTCCCTGCCAAATGCTGCAGGCCTATGTGGATGGCGAAGCTGCAGCTGTCTTGCAGTCTGCTTGTCCAGAGGTGCGTGTTGCCCTGGTCCAGAGTGCTGTAGGAGGAGCTCCTAGCAACGGGAGAGCAAGCACCTTGTTTCCTTGGCATAGAATGGCCTGTGCACACAGAGGCCTGTCAGCAGTGAAGACAACACAGGCAGCAAGAGGGGGTGGCAGGCAGCTAAGTGGCGGCAGGCGTCCTGCTTGAAAGTGGGGTCATGACTGTTTTGTCCTCAGGCCCCAGTGTCCACGTGCACACACTGCCTCTGGACCTGCAGCTTCCGAGCAGTGCAAGAGAAACACAAGCAACACCCTGGGGCCTTCTCGAATGAACGGTGCTCCATCGAGGTCCTGCTGGCTGGCAGTGGCCTAGGCAGCAAAGGCCCTAGGGAGGCCAGGCTGAGGCTGGGATGGTTCCTGACCTAGCAGTGCCCAGGGCAAGCCTGGGACTGGAGGCAGGCTGCAGGCTCATTCCAGCTTGGGCCTGGTGCAGAGAGCCTTCAGCTAAGACTTCCATGGGGAATGGTATGCGTAGTGATTTTTGCCTGCAATCCTCGTTCCTAACTCTCGCCAAACAGCTGTTAGCCCAAACTTGCTAGACGTGGTTCCTGAGGCAGTTGGACAATAGGGCAAGTGGAGGCTCACCCAGCATGGGACGCCTGCCTTGGAACATTGCCCTGGGTGCAAAGAGGATTCCTGCACCTCTGGCACTGGGGAGAGCATTTCTGCACACAGGAGACACTTGGCAAACACAGTTTCTCCCCTCGGAAAGTACTGTGAGAAAGAGTCGCCATCCCGGATGCATGGCACTCTCCTTCGAAGCCCTCCATGCAGCAGGCTTTCATGGACTCGGCTGCAGGCTTTGGTAGCTGGAGACACTGCAGCTCCTCTGGAGGCTCAGGGCAATTGGCACACCCCTCCAAGGAAATGAGGCTAGTGTGATGAGCTCTTTCCAAAGAATGGCAAGCAGCCTGCTCCTTTCAATGAGACACACGTGTGGGGAGAGATGCTTGGCAGCAGAGAAGAAGCAAGAGGGCAGCCAGGGAGGGATTTGCACACAGCTTGAAGTCCCCAGACCTCCTGATTCGAAACCAGGGAATGCCAGCTCTGCTGTCAGGCCCCATTCCCTAGTGGCACCCAGATTCAGGATCTGCCCTTTCCCAGCTATGAAACCACACCCAGGCTGCACCCTGAGCCCTGCCAAGTTGGAACTTTGCTCGCCAGGTGGGCTGAATGGCATGACTGTGTCAGGGGAAAGAAGGACCTAGGAGGCCTTCCGGGAACTGCCACGACATAGCAGTGCTCAGGAAAAGGCAGTCTCCTTCTGTAGGCCGGATGCACACTGGAGTTTCCGCTTGAGGCAAGGAAGCTCAGCTAGGTGATCCTGGCTGAAGGCAAAGCAGAGAGTTTTTCAGTGGAGCGCTGGCCCCATCTGCTGGCCGACAAGCATGGGAGGAGAAACCTCGCTGCAAATGAGTTCTGAAGTGCTTTCCAAGCAGAGGCAGCATGGCTCCAATTGTTTAGAAAGTCCTGCTTAGGACTACCCTCTGGCAACAGGGTGGGTGCCAAGGGCATGTGGGTTGGAGGGTGCTCAGAAGTCGCAGGGGAGGCTTTGGGCACCCGGTGA